>NC_055688.1:1685123-1801118 GCF_017639745.1 Melanotaenia boesemani
AATAAGGATGTCAGTGCATTCCTGCTGCTTAGCTTAACTGGCATAAAGGCATTAATGTTGTCAGTGAAAGAATAAAAAGGTATGTTGTACATCAATATAACAGAACCCAGCAGCAGCAGAATAAACAAAGGTCCCAATACAGACCCCCGGGGAACCCTGAAGTGAAGGGGGCTGCTGAAGAGCCCATAGGTTGAGAGAGAAGCTCCTGCTGTGAGGTATGATTTGATCCAGGACAGATTTGTACCATTAATAAAACAAGACGTTTCAACCTGAACAGCTGAATATTGTGGTCCAAAAGGAACAGAATTCCCTGACTCTACAGTTAAAATAATTTTGTTAAAGGGCTGACTCTGTGCTGTGACGTGACCTAAAACCTCACTGAAACTACTCACAAATGCAATGTGTCTCTAAAAACTTTTGGAGTTCCACAAAAACTACTTTCTCCAAACCATCGAGAACAAAAAGTTTATCTAGTTTAGATATTGGCCTGAAGTTGGAAAGAACAGTTGGTATGACGTTTTTCTCTTTCAAAAGAGGCTGCACAACAGCATGTTTAACAGCGTCAAAATAAGGACACACTGACCGAGAACATCAAAAACATCTTTAAATAGCTGAGGGAGAATACAGTCTGTAGGGGAATTTGAGACCCTGATCTGATGAACTATCTGCTTTAAAGCAGAGAAAGTCAAAGGCTGAAACAGCTAAAGAACAGCTAGCATGAGGGAAATGATGAAGGTCCTTTATCAAGATGAGATGGTGGGACTATAAGAGCAGAAATCTTTGCAAAAAAGAATTGTGAAACTTCTCACACAGAGCAGAGGATACCATAGAATTATTAGGAACATGCAGGTTTATAACTGAATTAAAGATATTAAAGAAAACCTGAAGCCTGCGGCGGTTGTTCACGACTGGCAGGTAAACATGTTGGCAGGTTAACGTGTTAACATGTTTACCTGGCAACATGTTTACCAGCTATCAGGTAAACGTGATGCAGGTGAACATGTTAGCAGGTAAATGTGTTGGTAGGTCAACATGTTAGCAGGTTAACGTGTAGGCAGTTCAACATGTTGGCAGGTTAACGTGTTAGCTTGTAAACATGTTGCCAGGTAAACATGTTATCAGGTAAACGTGATGCAGGTGAACATGTTAGCAGGTAAGTGTGTTTGCAGGTAAACATGTTTGCAGGTAAACATGTTAGCAGCTAAACGTGTTGGCAGGTCAACATGTTAGCAGGTTAACGTGTTGCCAGATAAACATGTTGGCAGGTAAATGTGTTGCCAGGTAAACATGTTAGTAGGTAAATGTGTTGGCAGGTCAACATGTTAGCAGGTTAACGTGTTGCCAGATAAACATGTTGGCAGGTAAATGTGTTGGCAGGTAAACATGTTAGCAGCTAAACGTGTTGGCAGGTCAACATGTTAGCAGGTTAACGTGTTGCCAGATAAACATGTTGGCAGGTAAATGTGTTGGCAGATAAACATGTTGGCAGGTAAATGTGTTGGCAGGTAAACATGTTAGCAGGTAAACATGTTGCCAGGTAAACATGTTAGTAGGTAAATGTGTTGGCAGGTAAACATGTTAGCAGGTAAGTGTGTTTGCAGGTAAACGTGTTTGCAGGATAACATGTTAGCAGGTAAGCGTGTTTGTAGGTAAATGTGTTTGCAGGTAAACATGTTAGCAGGTAAACGTGTTTGCAGGATAACATGTTAGCAGGTAAGTGTGTTTGCAGGTAAACGTGTTTGCAGGATAACATGTTAGCAGGTAAACGTGTTTGCAGGATAACATGTTAGCAGGTAAGCGTGTTTGTAGGTAAACGTGTTTGCAGGTAAACATGTTAGCAGGTAAATGTGTTGGTAGGTGAACATGTTAGCAGGTAAGTGTGTTAGCAGGTAAACATGTTAGCAGATAAACATGTTAGGAGGTAAACGTGTCCCTCTCCTTCCAGTTCTCACCAAAAACAGGTTGTTATCCTAAACAACTATCTACAACTAGATTACAACTGCTATCTAGCAGGTGTGTGTCTTCGAAAACCAGTCATAACTGTCCCATATCCAAGGTCTGGAAGAGAGTGGTCAGTCTGACCTCACACAAGCATGATCAATAAACCTGCAGAAAAACAGTAACTTCAGTAATCTGGGAAATGAGAACACACAATATGAAAATGTAACAGTGAATGGATTAACAATAATAAATTAATAAAGAAAACTGAATATACATGTGATTATTATATGAGTATATATGAGTGATTACCATATGCAGCTAAATGTCTTTCACAAGGTGAACATGTTGGCAGGTAAACGTGTTGACAGGTAAACATGTTGGCAGGTAAACGTGTTAGCAGGTATACGTGTTGACAGGTAAACATGTTTGCAGGTAAGCATGTTCGCAGGTAAACGTGTTGACAGGTGAACATGTTTGCAGGTAAATATGTTTGTAGGTGAACATGTTGGCAGGTGAACATGTTAGCAGGTAAACATGTTGACAGGTAAACGTGTTAGCAGGTATATGTGTTGACAGGTAAACGTGTTAGCAGGTAAGTATGTTGACAGGTAAACGTGTTAGCAGGTATACATGTTGACAGGTAAACGTGTTAGCAGGTAAACATGTTGACAGGTAAACGTGTTGACAGGTAAACATGTTGGCAGGTAAACATGTTGGCAGGTAATCATGTTTGCAGGTAAACGTGTTGGCAGGTAAGCATGTTGGCAGGTAAACGCGTTTGCAGGTAAGTATGTTGGCAGGTAAACATGTTGGCAGGTAAACGTGTTTGCAGGTAAACATGTTTGCAGGTAAACGTGTTGGCAGGTAAGCATGTTTGCAGGTAAACGCGTTTGCAGGTAAGTATGTTGGCAGGTAAACATGTTGGCAGGTCAACGTGTTTGCAGGTAAACATGTTTGCAGGTTAACGTGTTGGCAGGTAAGCATGTTTGCAGGTAAACGCGTTTGCAGGTAAGTATGTTGGCAGGTAAACATGTTGGCAGGTAAACGTGTTTGCAGGTAAGAGTGTTTGCAGGTAAACGTGTTTGCAGGTAAACGTGTTGGCAGGTAAACATGTTGGCAGGTAAATGTGTTTGCAGGTAAGCGTGTTTGCAGGTAATCATGTTGGCAGGTAAATGTGTTTGCAGGTAAGCGTGTTTGCAGGTAAACGTGTTGGCAGGTAAGCATGTTGGCAGGTAAATGTGTTTGCAGGTAAGCATGTTTGCAGGTAAGCATGTTTGCAGGTAAACGCGTTTGCAGGTAAGTATGTTGGCAGGTAAACATGTTGGCAGGTAAACGTGTTTGCAGGTAAGCATGTTTGCAGGTAAACGCGTTTGCAGGTAAGTATGTTGGCAGGTAAACATGTTGGCAGGTAAACGTGTTTGCAGGTAAGCGTGTTTGCAGGTAAACGTGTTTGCAGGTAAACGTGTTGGCAGGTAAGCATGTTGGCAGGTAAATGTGTTTGCAGGTAAGCATGTTGGCAGGTAAGCATGTTTGCAGGTAAACGCGTTTGCAGGTAAGTATGTTGGCAGGTAATCATGTTGGCAGGTAAATGTGTTTGCAGGTAAGTGTGTTTGCAGGTAAACGTGTTGGCAGGTAAGCATGTTGGCAGGTAAATGTGTTTGCAGGTAAGCATGTTTGCAGGTAAACGCGTTTGCAGGTAAGTATGTTTGTAGGTGAACATGTTGACAGGTAAACGTGTTAGCAGGTATATGTGTTGACAGGTAAACGTGTTAGCAGGTAAGTATGTTGACAGGTAAACGTGTTAGCAGGTATACGTGTTGACAGGTAAACGTGTTAGCAGGTAAACATGTTGACAGGTAAACGTGTTGGCAGGTAAGCATGTTGGCAGGTAAATGTGTTTGCAGGTAAACATGTGTGCAGGTAAACGTGTTGGCAGGTAAGCATGTTGGCAGGTAAATGTGTTTGCAGGTAAACATGTTTGCAGGTAAACGTGTCGGCAGGTAATCATGTTGGCAGGTAAATGTGTTTGCAGGTAAACATGTTTGCAGGTAAACGTGTTGGCAGGTAAGCATGTTGGCAGGTAAATGTGTTTGCAGGTAAGCATGTTTGCAGGTAAACGTGTTGGCAGGTAAGCATGTTGGCAGGTAAATGTGTTTGCAGGTAAGCATGTTTGCAGGTAAACGCGTTTGCAGGTAAACATGTTGGCAGGTAAGCGTGTTTGCAGGTAAACGTGTTGGCAGGTAACCCCATGAGAGGTAATGATGACATGAACAGCTGTTAAACCTGAAGTTTTGAGAAGTTGACTGAGACTTCAGTTGTGGTCCAAAGATGGCTTCTGTCAGTGGTTTGATTGTAACACTCTCTGACTGATGTCGTCTCTGATAATCCTCTTTATCAAAACATTACATTCCTCTGTCTGGGAAAGGCGCCATTGAGCACTCACAGCACATTCCTGTGAGGCACAGAGGACGTTCTGTCTCTGATTGGACCCGTCTGGTTCTTTTCCTGTCTGACTGAACATGTTCAATGCGTCTCTCCTCTGCAGCTCCAGCCATCGTCACTCCTCCAGGTGAGGTGTATAACGTGAGCGGCTCCCAGGTGTACCTGAGCTGTGAGGCAGTGGGCGTGCCTACACCTGTCCTCACCTGGAAGAAGGTGAATCAGTCCACTGATGGTTGTGTGTGCTGCTTTAAATCTGATGTTCTAACCTCAGATTGTGGTCAGATGGTGACTTCCTGTTTCTACTTCCTGTTTCTTCTACTCCTTTCCTGTTTCCTGCTGAAACAATGGACGCCTCCACCTTAGAAACAAACAGGAAATTGATTCTTGCGTCAGTAAGCTCCCCATGAAATGATCCATCAACGGTTTCTGGAAAATGATTTTCAAACACAATTATACTCTTCATAACTCCCCAGTTTGGACTAATATGTGTTTTGTATAGAAAGGAAACTCTGTTACTGTAACTCGGTAGAGAAAGGATCATTGGATAGACGGACTGGAGGATTTGCTGGAATATGAGGAATTCAGAAAACAATTTTAAGTGACCCTGAAAGCAATTCCTCAAGCTTCAATAAACTGGTGAAAGGAGCATTAAATTATAAGGTGCTAATCCCTGTCCTATCCTCAACTGTTATTAATGGTTTTGTTTTGAAGACTATAAATGTTCCAGCAGGTTTTTAAGGGATGTTCTAACTTCAGAAGTCTTTCTCTCGGCCCCAAAATGATTTAAAATATTAAAGGAAGGTTTTTTTCCTGGTAGAATAGAATAAACTAAGAAGCAGGTACCTTTCTCCCCCAGTTTGAACAAATTTTCCGATAGATAGATAGATAGATAGATAGATAGATAGACAGACAGACAGACAGACAGACAGACAGACAGACAGACAGACAGACAGACAGACAGATAGATAGATAGATAGATAGATAGATAGACAGACAGACAGATAGATAGATAGATAGATAGATAGACAGACAGACAGACAGATAGACAGACAGATAGACAGATGGACAGATAAATAGATAGATAGACAGACAGACAGACAGACAGACAGATAGACAGACAGACAGACAGACAGACAGACAGACAGACAGACAGACAGACAGACAGACAGACAGACAGACAGACAGACAGACAGACAGATAGATAGATAGATAGATAGATAGATAGATAGACAGACAGATAAATAGATAGATAGATAGACAGATAGACAGACAGACAGACAGACAGACAGACAGACAGACAGACAGACAGACAGACAGATAGATAGATAGATAGATAGATAGATAGATAGATAGATAGATAGATAGATAGATAGATCTTATAACTTGTTCCTTTACTCCATTTCTGACATTTCCTCAAAATGTAATAAAAATCCGTCCATAGCTTTTTTTTTTTTACCTTGGCGGAGGTTAGGTCATTTATATATTATATTTTATAAACAAATAAATAAATAGCAGTATACATACAGGAAGGTCCAATAAAAACGTGGATGCAGCGCAGACGTGTGATCATCCCTCACACAGAGGATTTATTAAACTGAATCTCTGCCCTTTGATACACATGTTCTGTGAATGTGTTTGATGTCCACAAAGTTTAATTTCAGTCTCCTCTGACCAGAGGACCTTCTTCTAGATCTTTGGGGAGTCTCACACATGTCCTTGTGAACTTTTCTTTCTGTCCATGCTTCCATAAAGTCCAGCTCTGTGGAGTGTCCAGCTAACAGTGGTCCTTCAGAAAGACCCAGCGGTCTCTGATGTGGAGCTTTCAGCTCTTTCAGCTGTCCTCCTTGTCCCGTCTGGTGGACAGTCGTCTCTCAGCAGGGTTGTTTTAATGGAGTTCATGGAGCTCTGGGAGGTCTTTTTATAACCAGTTTGACCTGGCGCTGTAGTGGAACACCTGAAGACTCTGAGTCTAAATGATGATGATGATGATGATGATGATGATGAGTGTCTTCCCTCAGGTCCTAGGTGGGAGGAGGAGGATGGAGCTTCTTCCAGGTGACAGAGACAATCTGGCGATCCAGACCAGAGGAGGTCCTGAGAAGCATGAAGTGACTGGCTGGGTTCTGGTCAGTGATTTATTCAGACTATTTATTTTATTTTATTTTATTTTATTTTGATGAAGTAAAAACTTATAGAAGATAAAACACGAGAAGCTTCACAAACAGATGATAAAAGACAGACGGTGGGAGAAGCAAGAGAAAAACAAGCAAATGAAAATAAAAAGCAACAATCATGAATGCAGCTGATTTATTTTATGTGACAGAAAAATCTCTTTGAGACAAAAAGTTTTCAGTTTTACTGAGATCACGTGACTCTGACTAGCCCCCCCCATGAAAGGACGTGATGTCATGACTTCAGTTCCCGTTGGACCAATCAGAACTGATGTGTTTCAGATCTCCCCTCTGACCAAAGAAGACGAAGGATCGTACGAGTGTCACGCCACCAACTCTAAAGGTGAAGCATCAGCTGTTGGATCCATCCACCTGGTCGAGTCTGTTGATGACATCACCACCAAGAAAGGTATCATTGATGACATCATCAACAATCAAACTAAAGAAGAATGAGCATTTTTAATGGAGGAATAAAATCCTCCAAGTCCTCAAAGTTTTTCATGGATTTAAGTTTTTATACGTGAAACCATTTACAAAAGTAGAAAAGTGGATCAGATTTTATAGACTATTTATTCATCGAAACAAAAAAACAAAACGAAAAACAAGAATTTTACTGTTTTTGTTGTTTTGCATAGTTTTCTGTCAGTAATTAGTAATCAGTCTTTTGTTGGTGGTTTTGGACAATAAAGTTTTCACAGACTGATGATGTCATTTCCTTTCAGTGATGGAGGAGGAGCTGTGATCAGCTGACCAGTGACATCACAGGAACTGATGAGGATTTAAATTTTTTACTAAATTTTTTACTTCTTTTCCTCTTTGAATTTTAATGTTTAACTTTTTTCATTTATTTTCTCGTGAGGAAACTTTTATCACTTTATTTAGACCAGAAAAGCCGGGCAGGTAAACTGCTGGTTACCATGGCAGCAGCTGCATCAAATCTTCTTGTCCACATGTGAGCAGAAAACGTTTAACGTGTTTGTTTTTCAGTAATCGATTGTTCCATAATAAAAACATTTTTATTTGAGTGTTTTCAGTATTTTTATTTCTGCTGTTACATAAAAAAACTTTAACTTCTTCTGGACTAGAGCCTCCTGTACAGGGGTCAGCATGAGATCCTGCAGTCCAGCAGATGTTAGCAGACACCAGGAAGCAGCAATGCTAACATGTAGCTTAGCAACATGGCGGGAGAAACTGGGCTGAAAGACTCTACCAAGCGTCGGCATCCAAAACAAACACAGTTCGAACTCCAAGCAGTTCTGTGGAAATGGAAGAAAACCATGAGGGCAGCTCTGTCCACTTTAGAGCTTCTGCTAGTTCCTCCACACAAAGCAGAGTCACATGACAGCAGAGACGCTGCTGGTTCCAGAGACGTCCGTCTCATCACGGTGGGACAGAAACTCTGGAGCGAGCAGCCAGAACCAGAAACCAGGTCTTACTGCTGCTGCTGGTGGTGAAAAGTTTGATTCCAGCTCTAAACTCTGCTAACGTGTTCTCCTGTGACTCTGCCTTTGATTGACATGAACCATGAAGGTCCTGCTGGTTTCCATGGAGATGAAGGAGGTGTATAGTGAAGGATTCTCTATCTTGGGCTTCTTCTTCCTGGACCCTCATGGTGGCTCTACGGTGAATGTGGGGCTGTCCCTGGATCCTCCTGACTCTGACCATTGATAGAGGCGTCCATCATCATCATCGGCTGAGGCTTCCTGGGATTCTTACCTGCGTAACACCTCCATCAAACACCTGGAAACCTGCTCAGGTGACTTTTTAGAACATTTTCTGCTGTGTTCCAGGTGAATTTACTCTGACACAGCAACACGTGTTGGTTCTGACACGCCTGTAGTGTCTCTGTCATGTCTCAGCTTTCTTTAGAGACCAAGGTTAAACATGCAGCCCTTGTAGACGTGAAGATCAACTTATTTTGGGCTCATTTCAGACAGGAGGTTTTTATTTGAACATGAAACACATTATTTCCATGTTTTTCTCTAAATAAAATAAACAACATTCCTGGCTTCTGATCAACAACGTCTGCTAGCTAATAAATGAATAAACTGGTCAATTATTTTGTCATCTTGATTCATTTCCTGAACAGTTTTAATGAAGCTATTACAATAAAAACATCCGGCGGTCCAAGTGGGTCTGTTGGTCTCGGGTCTGTTCTGGTTGGGTAGCTCAGGACGGGGAAGCAGGACTGTTTCTAGCTCAGGTTCGGTTTGGATGGAGAAACAGTAGAAGGACCTCCTGAATCCAGCCTGCATGTCCTCCACTGAGTCTGATGACTTGAATGAAGGTGTGTCCTCAGGACGTTGGAGAGCCAGCAGAGCTGCTGAAGACTCTGGACTTTGTGGGGCTGTTGTGGTTCACGTCTTTTCAGTGTTACATGGAGGAAAGGACAAAACCTGTAAAGCTAACGATGGGACGGTGGTTCAAGAAGTTAAACCAGGTTTGCTGTTTACAGACTACACTAATAATCTGGCTACAGCAAGAACACTGATAAAGATGATAAATTATTTATTTTTAATTAATCTTGGTGATATAAAAGATGTTTTTGAGACAAAACGGTTTCAGTTATCCTGACGCCACAAATCACCCCCAGTCTCCCTCTCCAACTCTGCTTACTTACATGTTAGAGTTGAGCAGCTGGTTAGAGAGAAGGATGCTCCCACTTCTGTAAAACAGCCCTGATGCCTGATCAAAAGCTGTTAGCTTTAGTTTTACATCTGACTCTCCGTCCATCCTTCAGCTGAGTTTTTATATCAGCAAGGTAAGAGAAGTCTTTATCACATCTCTCACAATTTATAGATTAGGCATCGACATCGTCCTTGGATCTGTGATGGCACCGGCACTGGATCACATCCCAAACTCCCTCCCAGTTTCTGTGAGACATTGATGGACCATGAAAAACCAGTTATGGTGATTTTCACGTTACAAAACTATTTAACCAGATTGTGCTTTGTAAATTGGTTGGTATTAGGAAACTGTACCACTAGAGTGGTACCACAGTTTTACAATTATGGGTCTAGATCAGGGACACTCGGTCCCACGAGGGCCGCAGTCCTGCAGGTTTTCGATGTTGCCCTGCAGAGGTGTCAAGTAATGAAGTACAGATACTTACTTAAGTCAAAATATTGTGTATCTATGTTTTACCGGAGTAATTATTTTCCCGTTCCTCCTCCTTCATTCCAGCTTGTCATTGCTCATAAAAACACACACACAAAACACATCTATCCAGAAAAATTGTGCCACGAAATGCTGTTAAAACCATTCGTTTCATTCAAAGTTTTTCTTGTTATCAATCAAATTTAAGAGTTTGAGCAGCAGTTATACAACACAAGATCATCCCCAGTAAAACTATGGTTTTTAAACAAAAACTTTTAGTTGTTTGCTTTTGAAAAATACCTTTCAAATGAACTTTTTGTTTATTTATTTTAAGGTCTTATTTACACGAGCCACCATTTTTCCAGTCTTTGCCCTATAAAGAAAATACTGGTTCACTTTCAAAGTTACTGATCCAGAGCCTCATGTAATGTCAGCTTAGATGTTAGTCAGTGAGATGTTAGTGTTTGACAGAGTAGTAGATTTATTCCTTAAAATCAAATGTTGCAGCATAGGGCTCAACCCAATTTAACCCCTGGTAAAACCATTTTCAATAAATGAACCAACTCCACATTACTCAGCCTCCAGTTTACGCCAGAGATGCTGAGTCCTTGTAAAACCATCATTAGACCCAGTGTCAGATGTTTCTTTTAGATAAACACAAGAAATGAAAAACAGATTCATTTTTATCATTCATGAAGCTCTAGAAATATTAATTTTTCTATTTATTGTTATCACGCCCTCCGACACCTACCTCCCTCTGCTGGTCAAAATCTGTAATGAACATCATTGATTTGTGCACATGTTCATCCCGACTAAACAGAAAATCAGCTTGCTGTTTTTATTAAAGGTTCACATGTTTGTATGAAATAAATTCATGTTTTGTTTGAGAACAATCCAAGATTTCCTGGTGGTTTACCAGCTATCTGATCCTGTTTGGATCTAAGTGGGGAAGACTAGTTTCCCTTCAAGTTTAAAGTATAAAAAAAAAAAGTTGGATCTGTAAGTAAGTTAGTAAATGTTTATTTATATAGCACCTTTCAAGATAAAAATCACAAAGTGCTTAACAATAAGACAAAACACTAAATAACAGTAATACAGAGAGAATAAAAACAAATAAAACTAAGTGAAAGCAAGTTTAAAAAGATGTGTTTTTAGCTGCTTTTTAAAAGAGATCATGGAGTCCACAGATCTCAGGCTTAGAGGAAGGAGTTCCAGAGGACAGGAGCCACTGCTGTAAAGGCTCTGTCACCCTTAGTTTTCAGCCGTGTTGGCTTAACAACCAGCAGATCTTGAAGACTTGATCTCAGGGACCTGCTGGGCACGTAGAGCTGTAGGAGATCCCTGATGTATTCAGGTGCCTGGTCATGTAGGGCGTGAAAAACCAGGTTAAAACCAGAATTTTAAAATGCACCCTGTAATAAATGGGCAGCCAGTGCAGCTGGATTAGTAGAGGAGTGAGATGGGTGAATTTGGGGGATTTAGTTATCAGCCTTGCAGCAGCGTTCTGAACCAACTGGAGACGGTCAAGCGATTTTTTGTTTAAACATGTGAAATGGGAATTACAGTAATCCAGTCTGGATGAGATGAAGGCATGTACGATCATCTCCATCTCAGATGATGAAACAACTGGGCGCAGCTTAGCAATGTTTTTGAGGTGATAGAAACAAGAGCGAGCAAGTAATTTTACATGAGCATCTAAGGACATTGCAGGGTCAAGGGTTACCCCAAGGTTCCTGACTGAGGGCTTAATGCATGAGGCAAGTGGGCCGAGACTCTCAGCTATCTCAGGTAAAAATCTGTCAGGGGCACAAACAAGGACCTCGGTTTTTTCATCATTAAGTTGAAGAAAGTTGTCATTCATCCAGCTCCTGACAGCGTCTGTTTCTCAAAGGGAAGTCACCTCCTTTAAAAGTAACTAAAATACTTTTGTTTTTATGGCATATTCTTAGTGACCTTTAAAAACACCAACACGTTTCAGCCCACTGATCGTCGTCAGGGAGCCTTTAGAATTCTTGATATCAAAAATCAACATTTTCTTTAAAAGCTTTGGCACCTAAAGGCTAAAGGTACCCTGAATTTAATCCTCATCTACAGTAAATCTAAATTTATCAATCTAAATATAACAATAAGATAGTTAACATCTAAATTATTTAGCACAGATTATACATTTAAGAACAGGACGGTTTGAATTCTGAAACAATTTAGCCTTTTAAGTTCCTCTATAGGCTATCCAAGAACTATTTTTTTACTTTTCTATCCATTTTTTTGGTCAGTATGTTGAGTATTTTTCTTGTTTGTATTAGTTCCTGGATTTGTAAATAATGTCAACTTCCTAGTTTCACTCTATGTTGGTATTTGTTCAGTTCATAATAAAGATGAAAAGAAAATACACTTGTTGGAAAGTTCAGTTCAGTTAATCGGCCTAATGTCACCGCTGCATAATCTAATAAAAAACAAACTAAAAATCTAATCTAACGAGGAATTCTAACCAGATTTGTAATCAGCTCAGTTGGTGAAAATTTCAAGAATTTGTAATACTTCCCACAAGATGGCGCTAATGCTCCTGTTTTACAACAGCCACGATATCAAGAAGAAGCCGAAACCGGAAGTGGCATTTAGTTTCCGGGTCAAGCTGCTGTTCGTGCCAGAATTTCTAATTTAGTAAATTAAAGCATTTTGGAGATAAATCATGTATGAACAGGATGAAGGTACGTTCACATGTAGAGACTTTACACACACTTTACCGAGACATTTCTGGGACTATTAGACTTAATTTAAACTTTTTTTAATAGCACGAATCTCGAACACAATACATTCGGATCTCTGTTCGCTTCTAATGCTAATGCTAGCTCCACTTTTCACAGCAGATCTACTGTTAATGATAATTCAGATTAACAACATCTGTACACACCTGATCACACTAACACACACCCACAGACATACAAACGGACTGTTTCTTTTTCTGACTGCACGAGCCTTTATTTATGCTCGCGCTAACTAGAGCTGCCGTTAGCAGCAGCTGATGATCATGGCGGGTGTTTTGTTTAATCAGCGGTTAACGGGCTGATCATTTACTTACAGTCTTCAACCATCAATTAGTTGTTAAAATTAGAGACAGAAGGAAGCCATCTTCAAACTACGAATATGTGGAAGCACATGTGTTCTTCATCTTTACAGTTTGAATTTGTTGTAAGACAAAACTGCAGCTTCTTTATCTGAAGTGAAAACACGTGTCAGTTATTGATCACATTTATTGACAACCAATGTTTCTCTCTGTTATCAGATAACCAATATGATGAAGATGATGATGAAATCACTCCGGATCTGTGGCAGGAAGCTTGTTGGATCGTCATCAGGTGAACAGCTGACGTTTGTTTACAGTCACTTCACCATGTTTTGTTGTATCACCACTGTAGCTTCTTCCTCTTCCTGTCTGAGCTTCATGCCACTGTAAATAACGTTCATCAGCTTCGGATTGATATGCTGATGTTTCTCCTGCAGCTCGTATTTTGATGAGAAGGGTCTGGTTCGGCAGCAGCTGGATTCCTTTGATGAATTCATCCAGATGTCCGTACAGAGGATCGTGGAGGACGCTCCGCCCATCGACCTGCAAGCAGAGGCACAACACACATCGGGGGAGGTGGAGGAACCGGTGAGTGGTGGACCAGAAACAGGGTCTGGACCTGGACCTTGGAGGAGATGCAGACACTTAAAAGGACTTCCAGGGTGATGGGCCTCTGTGCTGAAAGAGAGAAAAAGCATCCAAGTCTTCAGTGTTAGTTTCATATGTGTCATTTTCATACAGGATTAATAAACAGGATGTAAACATCAGCAACCTTAAAATCAGCTGTGCTGAATCATGTATTCATGAATTCTGTAGCTGTAACAGGGAACCTACCCGTTAGCTCATGACAGTGTCAGTAGGACACATGATAATGACCAAGTAATTTAAAAATCATCCATCTCAGCTGTGAAGCTCCAAACCTCATCATGGACTAATTTTCCATAAATGACTGAAATGCTGACGTGTAAAACACTCACGGCGGTGTCCCTGGTACAGTGAATCTAAAAAAAACCCAGAATATCAAACAAAATTTAATTTATTTCAGTAATTCAACTTAAAAGTAACATATAGACTGGTTACATACAAAGCGAGATTTTTCCAGCATTTACTTATTATAATTTTGATGATTATAACTTACAGCTGAAGAAAAGCCAAAAATCATAGTTTCAGGAAATTAGAATATGACATGAAACCAGTTTAAAAAAAAAGATTTTGAATGCAGAACTGTGACCACGTGAAGAGTCTAGTCCTGCATATGAACCCAGTTCTTGGTCTGAATCCTTCTCCTGCCTCCATGCGGCGTGGATGTTACCAGCCTGTGGTCCTGCTGGCTGGAATGAAGACCAGGATGCTTCAGTCCTTCAGCTCTCCTGCATCGCTCCGTCTCATGTGTCCCATCTTCCTCTTGGCAACGCTCCATAGAGTTTCTGCGGGGTCCAGGTCTGGAGAGTCTGCTGGCCAGTCCAGCCCAGTAATCCTTGGTCCTTGAACTAGGTTCTGGTTCTTGTGGCAGTGTGGGCAGGTGCCGAATCCTGCTGGAAAATAAAGTCTGTATCTCCACAAAGGAAGCATGAAGAGCTCTAAGACCTCCTGGTAGACTCTGCGTGGACTCTAGACTTAATAAAACCCAGTGGACCAGCACCAGGTGACATGGCTCCCACATCACCACCCACTGTGGAAACTTCACGCTGCTTTAAGGGTCTTGGATTGTTGTGTCTCCAGTCTTCCTCCAGACTCTGGGACCTGGATTTCCACACAAGATGCCGAATTTGCTCATCAGAAAAGACCCTTTGGACCACTGTTTAGCAGACCGGATAATTTTTTCTGTAGTCCAGGTCTTTGGTGCAGGCTGGACTAGAAGGGTAGGACATGTGAAGTCCAGGATCCGTCTGTGTGGTGGCTCTGGAAACTCCAGCCTCAGTCCAGTCCTGGTGAAGCTTTTCCTGAACGTCCTCTCCAGCTGCTTCATCCTGCTGCTTGTTCCAGCTTCTCCTTCCTCTCAGCTTCTTCTTGATGAGCTTTGATGCAGCACTTTGATCATCCAGCTTCTTCTGCAGCCGCCTGCTGAGGCTTTTCCTCCTGGTGGAGGGAGGTGATGGTTTCTGCCCAGCTGTCAGGTCAGCAACCTTCCCCATGATGCTGGACTCTACTGGAACAGACTGAGACCATCTAGATGCTCAGGAGGCCTCTGCTGGTTTGGATTAATCAGCTGGTTAGTGTGTGGCTCTTAGAGGCTGCAACACTGAACCTTTTCACATCATTCTAATTAGCTGAGATTTAGATTTTTGGGTTTTCATCAGCTGTAAGCCGTAATCATCAAAGTTATTATAAATACTTAAAGTATCTCACTTTGCATTTAATGAGTCTGTATAATATAATATTTTATCTTTTAAGTTGAATTACTGAAATAAATAAAGTTTTGTGTGACATTCTAATTTAAGTTTCTCCTGTATAATGGTGCAAGAAACACTGTAATCAGTTCAAGCTAATTCATTGTGATCTAATTAAAACTATATTACATTAGTCCAAATGATAAGTGTTCATGCAAGGTAATTCCTAAAATGGAATGTCCTAGCTAAGGAAAACCAATGGATTGCAACAGAACCTCTTAATTCAATCCTCCTTTGTTATTGTCTGAAACTGACGTAGGAGCTCTGAACTCTGCACTGTCCTCTGGTGGCTAACAATCATGCTAACGTAAGGGACGCATGGAAGTAGGAGGGCAGTGATGTTTATAATGGATGTACCTAGTTTTCAATCAAAGTTTATTTATAGAGCACTTTTTCATAGATGGAAATGCAACTCAGTGCTTTACATTAAAAACGTACGTAAAAGGAGCATAAAAGGGCCATAAGCCCACGGTAACATAACTAAGGACTATAAGGATGCTAGGCCACACCAAACTATGAGATTTATCAGAACATTTGAAACCTGATCTGAAAGGTAGAGGGTGTCTTCTTCCTGAAGCCAAACTGGGTCCATAGAGTGGTCTGATAACTGAAGGTTCTGCCTCCTTTTCTACTTTTAGAACCACTAGGAACCACCAGTAAACCTGCAGTCTGGGAGTGAGACTCTGATGGGCTTAAAGTATTTCTGTGCTGTGATGAAAAGCAGAAGAAGACAGTTTAATTTGATGTGCGCTAATGTTAGTCAATGCTAGTTAATCTACCAGCGGTGTGAGAGGAACGCAGCTTTGCTCTCAGACATATCGAGACAAGGCAGTTTATTTTTACAGCACATTTCATGTACGGGACCAAAGTGCTTTACATAAAACAAAAGCATTACAGATATTAAGAAATAGTTAAAGGCAGCAGCACATACAGGAATCACAATAAAGTAATAAATTACATTAAAATGATTAAAAGCTAGATGAGTTAAAAGTTTCCGTGCAGATTTCATGCATAGGCATGAGAAAAGAAAAGTTTTAACCTGGATTTAAAAATGTCTACATTTGGTGAAAGTTTAATCTCCACTGGCAGTTTGTTCCATTTGTTTGTAGCATAACAGCTAAATGCTGCTTCTCCATGTTTAGTCTGGACTCTGGTCTGGACTCTGGTCTGGACTAGTTGACCAGAGTCTTTGGATCTAAGAGCTCTGCTAGGTTTATATTCTCTGAACATATAACAGATGGAATTTTGGGCCTAAACCATCAGAAGGGTTTTAAATCTATTCTGTGACTGACTGGAAAACAAGTATAAACTGGAAACCAGTGTAAATATTTAAAAACTGGTGTGATGTGTTCAGATCTCTTAGTCCTGGTTAAAACTCCAGCAGCAGTGTTTTGGATGAGCTGCATATGTTTACTGGTCTTACTGGGAAGTCCTGTTAAAGACCATTACAGTAATCCAGTCTACTGGAGATGGATCATGGATGAGTTTCTCCTGGTCTTACTGGGAGACTAAACTTTTAATTCTGTTGATGTTTCTGAGCTGGTAAAAAGCTTCTTAGTGAAGCTTTGATGTGGCTGCTGAAAGTCAGATCTGAGTCTATCAACACTCCAAGGTTACGAACTTGGTCGGTGGTTTTAAGAGCTTGAGTCTCCAGGTGTTTACCAATGCTGACCCTCTTCTCTTTGCTACCAAACAGAATAATCTCAGTTTTGTCTTCATTTAATTGTAGAAAATTCTCCTTCATCCAGGTGTTTATTTGCTTCAGACACTGACACATTAAGTCTATTGGACTGCAGTCATCTGGTGACAGAGACACATAAAGTTGTGTATCATCTGCATAACTTTGATAATTAATGCTATAGTTCTGTAATATTTTACCCAAAGGGAGCAGATACAAGTTAAACAGAAGAGGTCCAAGGACCGACCCCTGGGGGACTCCACAAGTCATGACCACTCGCTCAGATTCATAGCTGCCGATCGTAACAAAATAACTCCGGCCTTCTAAATAGGACCTGAACCAGTTAAGGACCGCTCCAGAAAGTCCAGCCCAGTTTTCCAGCCTGAAAACAGGATTCTGTGATCTACAGTATCAAACGCAGCACTGAGATCCAACAGAACCAGGACTGAAACTAGACCAGAACCAGGACTGATACAGGACCAAAACCAGGACTGATACTAGACCAGAACCAGGACTAATACTAGACCAGAACCAGGGCTGATACTAGACCAGAACCAGGGCTGATACTAGACCAGAACCAGGACTGATACAGGACAAGAACCAGGACTGATACAGGACCAGAACCAGGGCTGATACAGGACCAGAACCAGGGCTGATACTAGACCAGAACCAGGGCTGATACTAGACCAGAACCAGGGCTGATACAGGACCAGAACCAGGGCTGATACTAGACCAGAACCAGGGCTGATACTAGACCAGAACCAGGACTGATACAAGACCAGAACCAGTCTTTTACCACTGTGACCAGAGCTGTTTCAGGGCTGTGATGAGGTCGGAAGCCGAACTGAAATTTATCCAGATTTCCACTTTCATTTAAAAAGTCATTAAGCTGGTGAAATACAACTTTCTCAGTAATCTTGGATATAAAAGGTTAGAGACGGGCTATAGTAGTTCATTATAGAGGCGTCTAGGGGAGGGGCCTAATGGCAGCCATCTGGTTTTATTTCTCAGTGGAAAGGAGCTCTGGGCTGATCTGTTTAGGAGGATTTCAGAGAATTATGGAGGCGCCGATAGCTTCTCTAGTCCTCCTGGTTGTGGAATTTTGGCCTCTCCTCCTGTTTTGGTTAGTAGCCCTGGGCTGAGTTTTAGGGCAATTTCTTGAGTTTTTATTGTTCCTTGCATTAAAATTATAATCATTCATTTTAATATGAGTCAACACATCATATTTATTGTGCAGTGAGACATCAAGTCAAGTCAAGTCACAGAGGTTTATTTGTCACATGCACAGTTATACATAGTACAATTGTACAGTGAAATGTGTATTCTGTACCTGCATCCTTTAAGAATAGAAAGAATAAGCTAAATATTTATAAAATAGAGTAAAAATAGAATAGAATAAAAAAGATAAATCTTTTTTCTTTTAAATAAGATAAAAGAATAGCAGCATACTTATGTATATTTACATACATATTTACGTGTGCAAATAGGAGTGAGAAATGGCTTTTGTTTTGTTCAGTGCTCAGAGTTGAGCAAGCGGACAGCCAGGGGGAAGAAACTCTTCTCCAGCCTCTCAGTCTTAGTCCTCAGGCAGCGGAAGCGCCGGCCTGGTGGCAGTGGAGAGAAGAGAGAGTGTGCGGGTGGCTGGGCTGACTGAGGATCCTCTTAGCCCTTGACCTGCAACGTTCCACATAAATGTCCTGCAGGTTGGGGAGAGTTGTTCTGGTGGTCCGCTCAGCTGCTCGGACCACCCTTTTTAGGGCCAAGAGGTCCTGCTTTGTGCAGTTCCCCATCCACGTGGTGATGCTCCCACACAGGATGCTCTCAATGGTGCAGGTGTAAAAGTTCTTGAGCACCCTGAGAGGGAGCTTAAAGTCTCTCAGTCGTCTGAGGAGGAACAGACGCTGTCTGGCCTTCTTCACAGTTGGTGGAGTGAGTGCTGGAGCTTTAAATTTCCTGCTGGATTTACCTCTGCCACGAACAACATCAGGCCAGGTTCTGGCCGGGGTTGATGACTTTGGTCTGGCACCAACACTGTTCCAGTAGGAGAGACCAGTCTGATGGTCCGGTTTGGGATCTTCCCAGCTATTCCAGAGAACAAAGCAGGAAGTAAAGTAAAAAAAAAAAAAGACATGGCGCCGGGCCGTGGAGAACATGGCTGAGAGATCCAGCTGCAGTTCAGATCTCCGCCAGAGCAGATAGATACGATACAGCAGAGACGTTGGTGGACAGCTGAACGTCAGTGTTGGTAGGAGGGAGGACGAGTTAGTGAAGCCGGGTTCTGTTATTTAGGCCACATATTTTCTGACTTGCTCTCTGCCTGCTGGTGGGAGCGTGCTCGCCTGGATGTATGCGTGCACGTGTCTTTGCACATCGGGGTGGAGGAGAAATATGAACGTGTGTCAAAGTACAGTCAGAAAGGAGATGGTGTCATTTAAATATGATGAATCGCATCAGGTTGTTCTGGGAAACCTTTGTTCTATTCACGAAAATGTTTGTTTGTTTATTGATTGATTGTAATATACTTAACTAGTAAAGTATTTACTTAAGGTTTGATCCACTTGTTCTGTTTTTTCTTGGTTCTGGTCTTTGTTGGTTCTGGTTTTCCTCTAACTGCTCCTCCTGTGCTTCCTCAGCCTCGCTACCTGCTGAAGTTTGAGCAGATCTACCTGTCCAAGCCGACCCACTGGGAGAGAGACGGCGCTCCATCTCCCATGATGCCCAACGAAGCTCGACTGCGCAACCTGACGTATGTCTCAACTGACGTCACCTCGCTCACATCTTCACTTTCACAGTCCAAACTGGTCTGAGCCAGTTCTGTGTCCTTGTGCGCCCCCCAGGTACTCAGCCCCCCTGTATGTTGACATCACGAAGACCATCATAAAGGAAGGTGAGGACCAGCTGCAGACCCAACACCAGAAGACCTTCATTGGTAAAATTCCCATCATGCTTCGCTCCACCTACTGCCTGCTGAGCGGGCTGACAGACCGCGACCTGTGTGAGCTGAACGAGTGTCCGCTGGATCCTGGAGGTTATTTCATCATCAACGGCTCAGAGAAGGTGCGCTCTGACATCAGAACCAGCTGCTGATGTCATGATCCGGTTTCTGGTTTAGGTAGAAAAAACTCCACTCTTGGTTTTCACACCTGAAACGACGTGAAGCCAGATCTGCTTCGGTTTCAGGTGCTGATCGCTCAGGAGAAGATGGCCACCAACACCGTGTACGTCTTCGCCAAGAAGGACTCGAAGTACGCGTACACCGCCGAGTGCCGGTCCTGTTTGGAGAACTCGTCTCGACCCACAAGCACCATCTGGGTCAGCATGATGGCCAGAGGAGGACAGGTGGGTTCTGCTGCTCACCTGCAGAGAACAAAACATTCCCATCATGCTCAGGGTTTGACCAATCACAGGACAGATATAACCGATCAGCAGGCTGGTTTCTGACTGCTTGTTTCTCAGGGAGTGAAGAAGAGCGCGATTGGCCAGAGGATTGTCTCCACGCTGCCCTACATCCGACAGGAAGTTCCCATCATCATCGTGTTCCGAGCGCTGGGCTTCGTGTCGGACCGAGACATCCTGGAACACATCATCTACGACTTTGATGACCCCGAGATGATGGAGATGGTACATTTGATTTTCTGTTAGCTTATTTGTGGTCAGTTTCCATGGTGACAACTGCGAGCTGTGATGCTGCTGTGTTTCAGGTGAAGCCATCTCTGGACGAAGCGTTTGTGATCCAGGAGCAGAATGTTGCGCTGAACTTCATCGGGTCCAGAGGAGCCAAACCCGGAGTCACAAAAGAGCGAAGGATCAAATACGCCAAAGAAGTTCTGCAGAAAGAGATGCTGCCGCACGTCGGAGTCAGCGACTTCTGTGAGACCAAGAAGGCTTATTTCTTAGGGTGAGTCCATTCTGAACCAGACCTGAAACGCACCTGGACAGGTGTGTCAGACCTGCAGGTGTTCGCCACTTCATTTCGTGTAATACTGTGTTTCATGTGTGTATTGTGTGTGTTTCAGGTACATGGTCCACAGGTTGCTGCTCGCTGCTCTTGGGAGACGAGAGCTTGACGACAGAGATCACTATGGAAACAAGAGGCTGGACCTTGCAGGGCCACTACTGGCCTTCCTATTCAGAGGGTGGGACGCTTTTAACAGATGCTGCCAATGTTTGAAGGCTTTGTGGCATTTCCTGTCTCCTTCACACTAAAAGCTGTGTGCATCTCTTGCTGGGCTTTTATTTTGAAGCCACTTCCTGTAGTTTGTGTTAAAAAATGGAATAAAATCATTCAGACAAATCAGCTGATCATGTTTTCAGTGTGAAAACAGATGGAAACACTGTGAGACCGGTTGTGTTCCAGTTGAAACAACAGGTTTCGTTTCTGTTGAAATGCTGTGAAACCAGTTTCATTCCGATTGAAATGCCCTGAAACTGGTTGCTTTCCGATTGAAACTGTGTTTTTTTTTTGTTTTTTTTTTTTGTTCAGGATGTTCAAGAATCTCTTGAAGGAAATCCGAATTTACGCCCAAAAGTTCATAGACAGAGGAAAAGATTTCAACCTGGAGCTCGCCATCAAAACTCGAATCATCTCCGACGGGCTGAAGTACTCGCTGGCCACCGGAAACTGGGGTGACGTGAAGAAGGCTCACCAGGCTCGGGCAGGAGTGTCTCAGGTGAGATGTTTTACCTGTTCCACATTTAGTTCCACATCTTAGAAGGTCTGAGAGACTGGATCAGGATCCTCTTGGACCATCTGAACCTTGTTTTGTCTCTTGTAGGTGTTGAACCGTCTGACCTTCGCGTCCACGCTGTCCCACCTCCGGCGAGTCAACTCTCCCATCGGCAGAGATGGAAAACTGGCCAAACCCCGACAGCTGCACAACACGCTGTGGGGAATGGTGTGTCCAGCTGAGACGCCCGAGGTAAAACCATCTGAAATTCTTCTTCCGGTGCGGTTCAGCTGTTCGATCGGCTGTGTTGATGATGACAATGATGACTGATTCCAGGGTCACGCTGTGGGTCTGGTGAAGAACTTGGCCCTGATGGCCTACATCTCCGTGGGCTCGCAGCCATCACCCATTCTGGAGTTTTTGGAAGAGTGGAGCATGGAGAACCTGGAAGAGATCTCTCCTGCCGCCATAGCCGAGTCCGTTTGATCGATTACAAATTTATCAATCAGTTTGTTCACCAACACGACTGTAAGGTGTCATTTTTGTTGTTTTAGTGCAACAAAAATCTTTGTCAACGGCTGCTGGGTTGGAATCCACAAAGATCCTGAACAGCTGATGAATACTCTGAGGAAACTCCGGAGACAGATGGACATCATCGTGTCCGAGGTAACCGCCGCCGCCCAGCTGGGACTGTAGGAGTTCTACACGTTTTTAAGAATAAATATGATTAGAGGGTTTTTAGTGAAATGACTGCAGACGTCACACAGATGGAGACTATGTGCGTGTTTTCCAGGTGTCAATGATCCGAGACATCCAAGAACGTGAGATCAGGATTTACACGGATGCTGGACGGATCTGCAGACCGCTGCTGATCGTAGAGAAACAGAAGCTGCTGCTGAAGAGGCGGCACATTGACCAGCTGAAGGAGAGAGAGTACAACAACTACAGGTGAGGTTCTGCCCGGTTCTGTCGTTCTGGGTTTCGGTTCTGTCGTCCTGGGCTCGGTTCTGTCGTTCTGGGCTCGGTTCTGTCGTCCGGGGCTCGGTTCTGACGTTCTGGGCTCGGTTCTACCAGGTTCTGTCCTTCTCTTGGAGTAATCATGATGTGCTTTGGGTCTCAGCTGGCAGGACCTGGTTGCGAGCGGCGTGGTGGAGTACATCGACACCCTGGAGGAGGAGACGGTGATGCTCGCCATGACTCCTGATGATCTCCAGGAAAAAGGCGTGGCTTACTGCTCCACCTACACCCACTGTGAGATCCACCCGTCCATGATCCTTGGAGTCTGTGCCTCCATCATCCCCTTCCCCGACCACAACCAGGTATTCAGGAATCTGTCAGAATTTTTATTTTTTCTTGTAAATTAGTTTTTTCAAAAGAAATGTGTTTCTTCTTCCTTTCTTTTCTTTTTTTTTTATTATTTAACTGGTCCTGTCCGGCATGGTGGCAGCAGAATGATGGTCAGGCTGCTGTGTTGTGCCGAATGAATTTGCTTTGCCAAGAGGAGCTTTATGGATATAGAGCCCCTCTTTTTACTTCTTTATTTATTTAAATATATTGTTGTATCTTCTTTATTTTGAATTATGTAATCTATGTAATCTTGCTGGACCTGACCAGTGGGGACAGAAGAAAAGGAGTAATGAAGAAAATTAAAAAGGAAAGTAGAAAAAAGGAAGAGGAGACAAAGATACAGTGAATCGGGGTGCCCAAAGTTGGTCCTCGAGGGCCGCTGTCCTGCAGATTTTCCAGTGTTTCTGCTTCAACACACCTGACTCAAATGAAATTGATCCAACAGCCTATAAAGTTTTGCACAATGACTCATCAATTTGAGTCAGGTAGTTTTGGAGAAGGAACACATCGAAAACCTGCAGGATTGTGGTCCTTGAGGACCGGAGCTGGGCACCCCTGCTGTAGTTAGAAACAATGAGCTTCCATCCAACCTAACAGCAGACAAGCAGCTGCTACACCTGTACAGAAACACAACAGAGGATTTCCTACAGCTTTTACAGGTAAACTAAGCTGACAATCATCAGGACTTCCTAAAAAATAACCAAAACAACAACATGTATCACAACAACAACAACCAAAGAACCAGAAACACACACATAAAAAAAAAAAAAAAACTAAAAGCGTCTCTTAGATCAGTGATTCCCAACACTGGTCCTCAAGGCACACTATCCTGCAGGTCTTAGATGTCTCCCTGCTATGACACACCTGATTCAAATCCATGGCTCATTAGCAGACTTATACAGAACTTGTCAGAGATCCATTTAATGTGAATCAGGTGGGTTGCAGCAGGGAGACATCTAAGACCTGCAGGATAGTGTGGCTTGAGGACCAGGGTTGGGAATCACGGTCTTAGTGTATAAACCCACTGGACACCTCAGTGACTGTCAGCATGCAGAGGATGAGGAATGAGGATGGATCAGAGATGAGTGTGATCCTGCAGATGTGACCACACCTCTACAGAGGCTAGAGGCAGACTAGGGCGGCCCAGAGACCCGGGCCATGAGCAGCAATCCTGGAGCACCAACCCAAGCCCCCCACCATGAAGAACACCCCAGACCCTGAGGGCGGCAGAGGGGAAACCCAGCCAGAGCCCCTGAGGTCACGGGGCACAGGCCCCGGGGGGCCAAGATCAGCAGCTGCCGCCCCGCGTGACACCGACCCGACCATCCAGGGCGGCCAGAGTGAAGGGCCCCAAGAGCCCAGAGGCAACCCCCCCTCTCTTTTTCCTGAATCAGTTTAATTATGATTAAATCTGATCTAATTAGATATCGATTTGTTTACAGATATTTATGTAACATATTTTTCTTGAATATATATATATATATATATATATATATATATATATATATATATATATATATATGTGTGTGTGTGTACTAGGGCTGGGCGATATGGCCTAAAAATAAAATCTCCGATTTTTTATAACCAAATCCGATTTCCGATTTTAATCGAATTTTTTTCCTTTTATTTTACAAAACATAAATAAACTTATTAAAAACATTCATTTGTTTATATAGATGAATGCCAGCAAAAATAAAGCATATAATGTCATAGCTCTTCCACCATATAAACAACTTCATATCTTACATTGAAATATGCGACACAATGCATCCGTGATCTCTTTCCATCTGGATCCTTATCATACAGGATCCACTGCAGAAATAATTCCCCTGATGAAGGTTGTCTCTTAACTAGTGTTTGTGGGTTAAGTTGATTTCTGCATCTCGTAGAGAGCAGCATTTCTCACTGCAGTTATACGTACAGCTAAATCCCAGGCGTGAGTGACGGGTCACTTTACTGAAAATCTGTCAGACAAACACCGTTCTGGTGTGGAGGGAGGGCTAAGTCTGCTGCTAACTAACTATGGAAAAAAATCCCGATTTTCAAAAAAATTAATCTCCAGAAATGGAAAATTCGATTTATCGATTTTATTGATTAATCGCCCAGCCCTAGTGTGTACATATGTACATATATGTGTGTGTGTGTCTGGGTGGCACAGCACTCAGAGGGTTTTTAGGTGTTCTTCGGGTGTTCTGAGGTGATGTTTGTTTCTGTTCCTTCCTGTTCAGTCTCCCAGGAACACGTACCAGTCTGCTATGGGAAAACAGGCGATGGGCGTCTACATCACCAACTTCCATGTTCGGATGGACACGCTGGCTCACGTGTTGTACTACCCTCAGAAACCACTGGTCACCACCAGGTCTATGGAGTACCTGCGCTTCAGAGAGCTTCCTGCAGGTAATTCACCTTTCCCCTGGTGTAGGTGTGGAGGATGAGGTAAAGGGTTTTTTTTACACCCTGCTTTCTGACTGTCAGGTGGAGCCCTTCAGTTTGTCTGATGATGTTTTTTTCAGGGATCAATTCCATCGTGGCGATCGCCTCCTACACAGGCTACAACCAGGAGGACTCTGTGATCATGAACAGATCTGCTGTGGACCGAGGCTTCTTCAGGTGAGTCCCCTGACCCATTTCTGTACCTGTTACCTGGGAGTTTGTGCTGCATCTTTAAGTTATGTTTCCCCCTGCAGATCCGTTTTCTATCGATCCTACAAAGAGCAGGAGTCTAAGAAAGGTTTTGATCAGGAGGAGATCTTTGAGAAGCCGACACGGGAGACGTGTCAAGGTGAGAACGAATCACAGTCTGACCGTGGTTTCCCTTCACAACATGCTCGTTGTGATGTAGACATACATGAAGTTCTGATGGGAGCAGGGCTAATGTTGCATCATGGAGTGACAGGAAATGAACTTGTCTTCAGGTATGAGACACGCCATCTACGACAAGCTGGACGATGACGGACTCATTGCTCCTGGGGTCAGAGTGTCCGGGGAGGACGTGATCATCGGGAAGACGGTGACGCTGCCCGAGAACGACGACGAGCTGGACAGCACCAACCGTCGCTACACCAAAAGAGACTGCAGTACCTTCCTCAGAACCAGCGAGACCGGCATTGTGGACCAGGTTATGGTGACTCTTAACCAGGAAGGCTACAAGTTCTGCAAGATCAGGGTAAGTTCCCTCATCGACCGGAGAAATTTCCCACCGTTTGCTGTTTCTTCTGATGAGACGTTGTCTGCTGTCCTGCAGGTCCGTTCGGTCCGGATTCCTCAGATCGGAGACAAATTTGCCAGCCGACATGGACAGAAGGGAACCTGTGGTATCCAGTACAGACAAGAGGTAAACATAGGCCAGGGTTTGATTGTTTACTCACCGAACAGAACCAGATCTGAGGTCAGTCGTGTTCTGATCTAGTCTGTTTTGTTTTTTTGGGATCAATTTTTTTATTTCAAAATATTTAGATGAAAACATAAATAAAAAAACTCAGAAAATATTAATATTAAAATATGAAAAGATTTTTTCTGTCTTCCAATCCTGCGCCTCCCCAGAACCTTCCGGAGGTTGATCAATAAGTGTGTGCCAGGTAGGGATGGGAGAGTTCATCACTGACCAGCTCTGAGTTTTCCTCCTCCTGGTGGAAATATTCCTGCTGTTTCTGTCTGGATGCTGTTAGCAGCACGCTGGATTAGCAGTTAGCGTACCTGTAGCCACAGGTGTGTATATGTGCTTCATGGAGACTTTTAGCAGGTTGTAGTCTGTGTGTTAATTAGATTCATCCTGACAGTGAAGTGGTGTAACAGTTATGGGGGTGGGGAGTGTATTGCGACATGCTTTTTATGTGCGCACTGGGTTATGTGCAATACAAAGAGCAGAGGAGAGACTTACTTTTATTATATAAAGTCTAGAGATGGCTGCAGCACAAAGCTGGTGAAAAACTCTGACACTGGCAGCATGTGAGGCAAAGCCATGTGGTAGGTCTGATCTGCTCTGGCTGGAACTTCTGAATATGGTTTTAGTCTCGTAGTAAATAGTGTAGATTATCTTGAGTATAAATATTAATGCCTTCCTTCCATGAGGTTGCATATGGTTGGCAGGTGCTGAGAGGATTCCCTTCATAAACTCTGCTAGAGGTTCCTGCAGAAACCCCTCTGAGACAATGTCCAGTATGATGTAAAATCCAGCATGGATCCATCTGTATACCAGCCTTTACAAATGATCTGATCCAGGTCAAAATGACCACCTGTAGCTAAAATATGTAGAAACAACCACATTTCCTTTGTTCATAATAAATATTAAATCTTGTTTTATTATTTATTCACATAGTTTCAGGAAAAGTCAGGGATCAGCAAGGCTTTATGATTTTATTTAAAAGTTATGGAAAATGTAAATTTTAAGATGGTCAAGAATCTTGGTTGTTCTTGTGTTAAATGCATCTAATGTTTACAAAATAAAGATTTATTACAAATATATATTCATCATTACAGATTTAAAGTTAAAAGTGACCATTTCTGTGAGGTGCAGTCAAAGCATTGGTTGAGGCTGATTTGAAACAGGTCATTTATTGTGGTGATGAAGTGAATAAATATGTTTATTTTATTGAATTCTTGGTTGACTTCGTGTAAACATCTACAGAGTTTTTGTATTAGTTTTTTTTTTAACCCTTTTCAGAGCAGATCTGTAGTGTTGGCATCCAGAGCAGGGTTACTGTTATTGATCTAAGTCATTTTTTTACATTGGTTGTGTGGAATTGACAAAGACTCTAAACTCAAAGTTTACTCTGCTTAGATATTAAAGTCAGACAATTATTTACACCGTAAATAGTTATACTTGCTTCTTCTAAAAAAAAAAAAAAAAAGTGTCAGGAATTGATAAGGGAATTGATATCAATAAAATCTTCTGATAAAGTGCGACTCAAAACACCCCTATGATGAAGAAAAATCATGGACCCAGGTTTCCCTTGCCGTGGGTCACCGGGGCCCCCTCTGGATCCAGGCCTGGATGTGGGGCACTTGGTGGCCTGACCTTTGCCCATGGGGCTCAGTCGGGCTCAGCCCGAAAGGGTGACATGGGTCCTCCCTCCAGTGGGCTCATCACCTACAGGAGGGGCCATAGGGGTCGGGTGCAGTGTGAACTGGGCGGCTGCCAGAGGCGGGGACCCTGGCGGTCTGATCCTCGGCTGCAGAACCTAGCTCTAGGGATGTGGAATGTCACCTCTCTGGCGGGGAAGGAGCCTGAGCTGGTGCGCGAGGTTGAGCGGTTCCGGCTAGATATAGTTGGACTCACCTCGACGCACAGCTTGGGCTCTGGAACCACTGTCCTTGAGTGGGGGTTGGACCCTCTTCCATTCTGGAGTTGCTCTCGGTGAGAGGCGGCGAGCAGGTGTGGGCATACTCATTGCCCCCGGACTTAGGGGTTTACCCCCGTGGACGAAAGGGTGGCCTCCCTCCACCATCAGGTGGGGGGACGGGTCCTGAATTTTGTTTGTGCTTATTCACAAAACAGCAGTTAAGAGTACCCACCCTATTTGGAGTCCTTGGAGGGGGTGTTGGAGAGCACTCCTTCCAGGGACTCCCTCGTTCTGCTGGGGGACTTCAATGCCCACGTGGGCAATGACAGCGAGACCTGGAGGGGCGTGATTGGGAGGAATGGCCCCCCTGATCTGAATCCGAGTGGTGTTTTGTTGTTGGACTTCTGTGCTCGTCATGGACTGTCTATAACGAACACCTTGCTCAGACATAAGAGTGTCCACATGTGCACTTGACACTCCAGGCCGCAGTCCGATGATTGACTTTTTAGTCGTATCGTCGGACTTGCGGCCACATGTTTTGGATACTCGGGTAAAGAAAGGGGTGGAGCTGTCAACTGATCACCACCTGGTGGTGAGTAGGCTCAGATGGTGGGGGAGGATGCCGGTCAGGCCTGCCAGACCCCAGCGTGTTGTGAGGGTCTGCTGGGAACGTCTGGCAGAGTCCCCTGTCAGAAAGAGTTTCAACTCCCATCTCTGGCAGAGCTTCAACCATGTCCCAGGTGAGGTGGGGGACATTGAGTCCGAGTGGGCTGTGTTCCGTGCCTTATTGTTGAGGTGGCCAGCCGCAGCTGTGGCCGTAAGGTCGTCGGTGCCTGTCGTGGCGGTAACCCCGAACTCGTTGGTGGACACCAGCAGTAATGGATGCCGTCAAGCTGAAGAAGGAGTCCTATCAGGCCTTTTTGGCCTGTGGGACTCCAGAGGCAGCTGATGGGTATCGGCGGGCTAAGCGGAGCGCAGCTTCGGCGGTCGCTAAGACAAAAACTCGGGCATGGGAGGAGTTTGGAGAGGCCATGGAGAATGACTTCTGGACAGCTTCGAGGAGATTCTGGTCCACCATCCGGTGGCTCAGGAGGGGAAAGCAGTGCTCCATCAGCACCGTGTACAGTGGGGATGGGGGGCTGCTGACTTCGAGTCAGGACATTGTGAGGCGGTGGATGGAATACTTCGAAGACCTTCTCAATCCCACCAACACGTCTTCCGATTAGGAAACAGAGTCTGGGGACCCTGGTGTTGGCTATCCTATCTCTGGGGCTGAGGTTGCTGAGGTGGTTAAAAAGCTCCTCAGTGGCAAGGCCAGGGGGTGGATGAGGTCCGCCCAGAGTTCCTTAAGGCTCTGGATGCTGTAGGGCTGTCTTGGCCGAAACGCCTCTGCAGCATCTCGTGGACATCGGGGACAGTTCCCCTGGACTGGCAGGCTGGGGTGGTGGTCCCCCTCTTTAAAAAGGGGGACCGGAGAGTGTGCTCCAACTACAGGGGGATCACACTCCTCAGCCTCCCTGGTAAGGTCTTTTCAGGGGTGCTGGAGAGGAGGGTCCGCCGGATAGTCGAACCTCGGATTGAGGAGGAGCAGTGTGGTTTTCGTCCCGGTCGCGGAACAGTGGACCAGCTCTACACCCTCTTCGGGGTCTTGGAGGGGGCATGGGAGTTTGCCCAACCAATCTACATGTGCTTTTTGGACTTGGAGAAGGCATTCGACCGTGTCCCCCGGGGACTCCTGTGGGAGGTACTCCGGGAGTATGGAGTGCCGGATCCCCTTGTACGAGCTGTCCGATCCCTGTACAACCTGTGTCAGAGTTTGGTCCGAATCGCCTACTGTAAATCAGAGTCATTTTCGGTGAGGGTTGGACTCCGCCAAGGCTGCCCTTTGTCATCGATTCTGTTCATAACTTTTATGGACAGAATTTCTAGGCACTGCCGAGGTGTTGAGGGGATCCAGTTTGCTTTTCTCTGCAGGGTGGCCGGGCTCTCCCTTAGAGATAGGGTGAGAAGCTCTGTGATCCGGGAGGGGCTCAGAGTAGAGTCGCTGCTCCTCCACATCGAGAGGAGCCAGATGAGGTGGCTCAGACATCTGGTTAGGATGCCTCCTGAACGTCTCTCTGGTGAGGTGTTCCGGGCACGTCCCACCAGAAAAAGACCCCGGGGAAGACCTAGGACACACTGGATGGACTAAATCTCTCGGCTGGCCTGGGAACACCTCGGGATCCTCCTGACGAGCTAGAGAATGTGGCCAGGGAGAGGGAAGTCTGGGTTTCCCTGCTTAGGCAGCAGCCACCATGACCGATTCCAGATAAGTGGAAGATAATGGATGAAAGACTGTGTGGACAGCGATGAGGACAAGAATAAAAAACATTGTGAAAGAATAAATAAATAAAGGAAATCCTCCTCTTGTGTGTTTCATTAGCGTAGCATCACTTCTAGACCTCCAGCCTCCAGTCTGGTCCCGCTCTGCTGGAATGAAGGACCAAAGCTACTTTCCACACTGACTGCTACATGCTGGCAGCAGACTGGCTCCTTATTTATCTGGATGGATTTTATAACATGGAAGTTTTGTTTCACAATGACAGAACATGTTTTAGTAGTTGAGCTTCTTATTAATATCATCTCCCTTTTTCCTGGAAATCCTGGTTTTCGTCCCGAGCGTGGCTTTTAGGAGAATTAATATGGAATATGTCTTTATTCATTTCTGCAAACAGCTTTAATATTTAACATGTGGTGTGAAAGGTAATAGTGGATTGTACACAAACGTCACATTTCACATCATTTCCTTGATTTTATTCTGGACCGTTGGTATCACTGTTTCCCTTTTTCCCATAATTCTGTGCGTACGCCTGGGTCAGGGTTGCTGTGGAGGTAGGAATGTTTTCCCGTCAAGTTTGGTTTTCATAAATCATAAAAGTTTACTATATTTGGTGTACGCTGGTTTTTGTTCCTACACCAGCTTGATAAATAAGGCCCCAGGTCTGGTTCATCCGTCCTCCAGTATGTCCAACACCAGGGGTCTGTAAGAATACTGGAAGATAAAGCCATCGAGTCTAACAGAGTGCAACTCTTATAAAGTGGATGTAGTGTAAGGGGGCACCGCCTGTTTTTAATGCTGATCTCAGCTGTAAACACAAGGTATGTTGTAGTTGACATATATGCTGAAATGATAGTAACACCCCCCATTAGAAATATCTCCCAGCATTCTGTCTGTTTCCTCCCACTGAGAGAGGTGGCTGTGCCCCCCAATTAGCAGTCTGTCAGTACTGTATGATGGAAGTGATGGATCCCATGAAGAGGAACAGCCAGACGACCTCTCCTTCCTCATATTTTAGGACTGAATTTTAAGCATGTTTTGGTTTAAATATCTGGTCTGTTTTGTTTTCCAGGACATGCCTTTCACCTGTGAGGGAATCACACCTGACATCATCATCAACCCTCACGCCATCCCGTCCAGAATGACAGTCGGCCATCTCATCGAGTGTCTGCAGGGAAAGGTAATCATCAATAATCCATCTAGAATCAATCTGTGACTTCAAAGACATCGGTTCTGATCAGTTATTGATTATTTGTAAATAATTTGAGATGATAAATAAAGTTAAAAAACAGTGTTTGGTTTGAATGAAAGCTTTTATTGTGTTAGCTGTGTTTGTACTTCCTGTGACATCATCGCTGGCATCATTGTTCTGAAATGTTTCAGGTTTCTGCCAACAAAGGTGAGATCGGTGACGCTACGCCGTTCAACGACGCCGTCAATGTGCAGAAAGTCTCGAACCTGCTGTCAGAGTACGGATACCACCTGAGAGGAAATGAGGTCAGTCCGGATGTCACTTCCTGTTTCTCTTTTCAGTCATATGTGACAGATGGACCATCATGCATTGCACTCTGAAGCTAACTGAGTGTGCTAACACTAGCTAGTACCAGCTCATGCTAACATTTGCAGCTAATTGTTGGGATTTTTCCGACCTGTTGAGAATTCCTGAAACCATGAAGAGTCTCTGCTGTTTTTTTTGACCTGAAACTATTTTCAGGTGTTAAGTTTGAAACTGAACTTGTTCAGTTTAACAAACATGTCAGCAGAAAATTGGGATGCAGCTCATTTATGCTCCTCAAACTTTGATAGTTTTTTACATATTTGTTTTAAATATGAATGAATTGACGAGAATCCTGATTGATTGGGTTTAAGGGGTGAATGATAAGTTTATTAGTGTTTCGTTAATATCCAGCAGGCTTGAGACAAACAAGAAAACATAACTGGTACCTCTCAGACGGTTCTGGTGCAGCACAGACTGGTTGTCCACACATGTTACGTTATTGATCTCTGACAAACTATAGATCAGAGATTAGACATCCATTGTAACTCCAAAGCAGAAGTTTGCAGAATGTTGCCATGGTAACCAGCCGAGTAAAACTTGTTACCTGAATGAGTCTCTGATCTGCTTCATCAGAACCTCTGGTCTCCTGTTGGTTCCTAATCAATGCTATTGATCTGTGATCAGGTTCTGTACAACGGTTTCACTGGGAGGAAGCTAACGTCTCAGATCTTCATTGGCCCGACTTATTATCAACGATTGAAGCACATGGTGGACGATAAGATCCACTCACGGGCCCGGGGCCCCGTCCAGATCCTCAACAGACAGCCAATGGAGGGCCGATCACGGTGAGAGACGCCTGTTCACACTCATCTTTACTGCTGTTCACAACTGCCTTCACTCACGTTCACACTCATCTCACCTTTGTGTCCGCAGTGATGGCGGTCTGCGTTTCGGCGAGATGGAGCGTGACTGTCAGATTGCTCACGGAGCTGCTCAGTTCCTCAGAGAACGTCTGTTTGAGGCTTCTGACCCGTATCAGGTTCACGTCTGCAACCTCTGCGGCCTGATGGCCATCGCCAACACACGAACGCACACGTATGAGTGTCGCGGCTGCCGCAACAAGACGCAGGTAACAACGATAAATAACTGAAGAATCTGTTCGTTCAGTGGTTTTGATTGATTGTTTTATTGATTGATCTTCTGTTGCTGTCAGATCTCTCTGGTCCGGATGCCGTACGCCTGCAAGCTTCTTTTCCAGGAGCTGATGTCGATGAGTATCGCTCCTCGTATGATGACCTCGTAGCCAATCACATGCAAGTGTGAGACTTCAACAGGAAGTGAGGTTGAAAGTTTTTTTAGTTTTCTGTATTCTTGTTTTTGTCAAGGTTAATAAATCAGTTTTCTTGGTTGAGTCTCTTGTTTAACTTTATTGGTCATGTGACCTGATGATTAATGAGTCAATCTGCTTATCAACACATCATCTACAGTTTGGTTTTGGGCTATTAAAAAATGTGTTGTTTAAATATCAGGAGTCAGGAGTTCAAATAAATTTAAATTTGAATAAATTTATGAAGGTGGGACATCTTGCCTGTAATTTAATGACTATTCATCTATAGAATAAATTTTTTTTTTAAAATATTTTAAATATGTACAATTTCCATGAAAACAATATAAAATTTTAATTATTAATTTATTGTATTATTAGTGAAAACTAACATTAAAAAAATGGAAGTTTGTCTTTACTTATTTCATGGTAGTTTTCCTGGTGTGCGACCGGAGCCCCAGTCCAGAGACTAATGTGTTTTGGGGGCCACTGAAATGGAAATGGTTAAATTTCAGATTTAACAGGAGACAGAAAAAAAACATTATTCAAGGACTTGTTTTTCTTTACAGACTGTTTACATTTCAAAAGTGACTATTTACATTGTCTCACATTTTTCACATTTATAATGAATTAATTTTGTCATAGTTGGCACACTCACAATGTGCCCAGTGGTTGCAAAAATCCCACCTGGAGGGAAAAATATGTACACAAAGATCAGTGTAATGTAAAAATACAAATCTGATTACATCTATGACACCTAAGCATTTACACCTAAGGTACAACGTAAAAACTACCAATTACATATAATTTTAGACATGATTATATAATCTTATGATTTCCTTTCCTTTGCACTGGCACTTATGCTGAATATTGCACCTTTTAAAAAGCCAACAACTACAAATTATGTCAGCTTGAGGACACACAAAAAAAATTGTTTCAATGTTATTTGAAGAAAAAGAAACATTTACTGTAATAAAGTGGAAGAAAATAATAGCTTCTAGAGCTACAAAAGTATCCCAACTTGGAGGGACAGTTGTTAAACACAGTTGAGGGTAGCCTGGAATTACGGGCATGTCCTCAACCCCACACAAAAATAAAAGCAGAGGTAGGATTTCTCAATGGGTGGGATGCAATGTTAGAACGCTGACTCAGCATCACTGGGAACATCACACCTGGGTCAACACTGATTTTCTGTGAGGATGATGCAGTCGGGTCAGCACTTAAAATTACAGCCACAATCTTGCTGTTAGGGAAGCTGAAGAAGATGAGGTCAGGAATGTCGAGTGCCGAGGGATCAGATTGCATCGAATCCTCACTTCGATTCGATCACCCATCCTGAGCTGCACGGGACGGCGGGCGAGAGTGGACAGGAAAAACTCCCTTTTAACAGAAAGGAAAACCCTCTGGCAGAACCCAGCTCAGGGAGGGCCGCCATCTGCCTCGACCAGCTGGGGTGGAAAGGACAGGAAAGAGAACGACGGACACGGTAACTTTTTAGAGGGGCCTGAGAGATGAAGGCTCTGCCTCCTATTTGCTTTTATATGCTTTTAATCATTTTAATGTAATTTATTATTTTATTGTCTTTCCCCACACTGAAATTTTATTTCTTGCATTTTATCTGTTTTATTTCCTTTATTATTGCTTTCTGCACCCTGCTGAAATGTTTTATGTAAAGCACTTTGAATTGTCTTGTGCATGAAATGTGCTATACAAATAAATTTGCCTTGCCTTGCCTATTTGACAGCAAAGTGCTCTGTTGGGAATATATGAAACTATGAGATCTTTGATATACGATGGAGTCTGGTCATGGAGAGCTTTATATGTGAGAATAAGAATTTTAAATTCTATTCTAGATTTAACAGGGAGCCAATGAAGAGAAGGTTAAACGAAAAAAATATTATCACTCTTGCTAGTTCTCACCAGAACCCTCGCTACAGTACTTTGGATCAGATGGAGACTTCTCAGAGAATATTTGGAACAGCCCATTAATAAGGAATTAAAGTTATCCAATCTTGAAGTAACGAAAGCATGGACTAGTATTTCTGCATCACTCTGAGATAGGATGTCCCTAATTTTATCAATATGACATAACTGGAAGAAGTATGTTCTAGAAACCTGTTTTATATGCAAGCCAAAAGACAAATCCTGGTAAAAAATAACTCCAAGGTTCTCACTGTAGTACTCGAAGCCAAATTAATACCATCAAAAGTAATTACATAGCTACAGCGTTTTTCTGAAGTTCTGAGGTCCAAAGACAACAACCTCAGTCTGAATTTAGAAGGAAAAAATTCAGTCATCCAGGTTTTTATATCTTTAAAAAATCTCTGTAATCTAACAGATTGGTTTCATCAGGCTTCATGAAGTAAATCTGAGTATCATCTGCATAGCAATGAAAGTTTATACCATGCTTTCTAATAATATTGCCTAAGTGAAGCATGTACAATGTGGAAAGGGGGGGGGGGGGGGGGCTCACCAACCTACTTGCAGGTGAACTGAATGGGTCTGGGGTGGTGGGCCTGGCACCCAAGTACTTGTATCATATAGTGTCTTGGTCACTCAAGTCACTCAAGTGCAGAGAGCGGTGGAGCTGTCAATTGATTACCACCTGGTAGTGAGTTGGCTCAGACAGTGAGGGAGGATGCCAGTCAGGCCTAGCAGGCCTGTTGTGAGGGCCTGTTAGAAATATCTAGTCTCCCAGAGAACCCTATCAACAAAAGCTTCAACTCCCACCACCAGCAGAGATTCAATCATGTCACGGATGAGGCAGGGGACATCGAGTTTAAGCGGCATGTGTGCCGCTCCTCTGTTGTCGAGACAGTTTACTGGAGCTGTGGCCGTAAGGTGGTAGGTACCTATCATGACAGTAATTTCTGAACTAATTGGTGGACACCAGAGTGATGGATGCCGTCAAGCTAAAGAAAGAAAAAAAGAAAGGCCTGTGGGACTCCGGAGGCAGCTGATGAGTGCTGGCAGGCTAATCTGAGTGCGGCTCAGAGGGTGTATGAGATCCATATTGGAGTTCCTTAACATTCTGGATGCTGTGGGGCTGTCATGATTGAACCGCCTCTGCAGCATCACATGGACTTCGGGGACTGTGCCTCTGGAACAGCAGACTGAGGTGTTGGTCCCCCTCTTCAAGAAGAGAAACCGGAGAGTGTGCTCCAATTACAGGCAGATCACTCTCCTCAGCCTTCCTGGTAAGGTCTATCCAGTGGTTCTGCAGGGTCTTTGAGGGAGAATGGTAGTTTGCCCAACCAGTCTACATGTATTCAATGGACTTGGAGAAGGCATTCAACTCCTCTAGGGACTCCTGGAGGATGCTCAGGAAGTATGGAATATCAGACCCCATGTACCAGCTGTCATGTCCATATACAACTGGTGCCAGAGCTTGTTCTGTTTTGCCAGTGTTCTAACATTTAATCTTACGTGCTCCCTTTGCCTTCTGCGCATGAGCAAAACACAAAAACAACATTTTAATGTGCAATGAGGACATGCTTATAAATCCATGCTATCCTTAAGTCCGTGTCTTAACAGCTGTACCTCTGTGTAGTAAGACTTTTGTGAAATAAACTAATAACTTTAATTTCATATAGGCCAAAGTATTGTATGTATTTTCATCTAAATTGTGGGCCTATATTCAAATTATTTTGAGCTTTTCATTATTATACAAGTGCAATAATAGAAACTTTTGTTTATTTATGCTGTTGAGGCATCCTACCTTCATTAATTAATACATTTTTGGACAACCGTTATTGTACCTATAGGGTTCTTTGTTTAAAGATCATTAATACACATATTTGTGTATTAATAATCTTTAAACTGACTATTTTGACTGCACAAAACTGTGAACTGTATGAAAAATACACATGGTACTCTGATAGGGTGGCACAGATCAACAAATAAACCACATCATGTGGGGCCAGATGAGGTGGCTTGAGCATCTCTGGATGCCTCCCTGGGGAGGTTTTGTGGGCATGTCCCACCAGGAGTAGGCGCCAGGGAAGACTCGGGACACGCTGGAGGGAGGACACCTGTCAGCTGGCCTGGTTACGCTTTGGGATTCCCCTCCAGGGAGCGGGAAGAAGTGGCTGGTGAGAGGGAAGTCTGGGTCTCTCTTCTTGGGCTTCTTTGCCCGTGACTTGACCCTGGACAAACGGAGAAGAATGGATGGATATCTTTGGAACACTCAATAATCAAAGGTGGGGAAAATAAATATGTTTACATCATTCAGCTGTTTAAGTGAGTTGCTTCACCTTTAGAATGCAGGAGATCTCTAAAATCATCTATTCCGATGTTCTCAGTGCATCCAAGATCTGGGTATAAGCATTGATTGGATCGGAACTCAGACTCTGGAATAACCTGGAACTCAATATTTCCACTACAGAATCTTTACAGTCCTTTAAATTCCGTCAGAAGATTTTTCTTTACATCATAGTTCAGCTTGAGTCCGTAAATAGTCAAGAGTAGAAAATAGTCACTAAGACTTTACAAATAGAAGTGTTGTTTAATTTAGTTATACAATGAATTTAAGTGGCGAAAATGAAAACAAACTACACGTTCAAATGATGGCAGTTGGAACATAGTTTAAGAAAGACAAAAACAGCATTGTTAATTTATATCTTACAATGACTCCTCGTTCATATTCAGAGTTCCAGACCTTCAATTATCTCTTCAGAGAAGAACCAGTCTGCTCAAACAATCACTACTTTTTGTTTTTTAAATGCGTTTTGTGGAGCTGTGCTTGTTTTTCAGACCAGGCTTGTTTTTCTGCTCTTGTGTTTACCATTGAGTAACTCTGCATCAGTCTTCCTCACAGTTAACTACTCTGTCAGCAACATTTCACCTCAGACAGAATGTTGATCCGGAGATTAAAGCCTGAACAAAAGGCAGCGTCACAACAACAGCAGCTCACATTGTTTCACAGCACTCATCCTCTATATGACAACAGCATGTAAAAGGTGGAATCACATTTGCAGAGGACCTGCACACAGAGCATCAGCAGCCGATCAGACAGTTGGAAAACAGATTCAGTCCCTCCTCAGACAGCTTGAACATTTGGATTTGATCTGATAATCTGAGCTTTATTCAGGATGCTTCTTAGGACCATTCTGCTCATCTGTGTGACCGTTTTCTTCTCAGCAGGTAAGATGAGATGGACAAATAATGTGTACTTTTAATGTAGCACAAGTATGTCATGGATAGAGTAAATGAAATTCAAGTCAGAATTTGATTAACTATCAGAATAATAATTTATACAAATAAATTATTCAACAAGTACTGATATTATGGGTTAGATACTGGAAAATAAATGTGTCTTTTTCAGATGCTGAGGACAAATCCAGGCTCTATAGAAGGGTAAGATACAAACAACATCTATGATGCAAACTTTTTTGTAGAACCGGAGCATTTCTCAGTATCTTAAACTATTCAAAATAAATTATATGCACAACCAGTGATGAGGCTCTCATAGCTTTGTTTGAGTTGGACATGTTGGTTTTACAGCAGCCATGTAGCTGTCTAAGTACTCACGAACAGAGTTGAACCATGTAAGGGTTAATCCTAACCCTAATAAGAGCCGATTTTCTTGTGCCTACGATTTTGTTCTTTTGGTTATTACCCAGTTTATTACTATAGGTGAGGGTAGGAACGTAGATCAACTGGTAAATCAAGCGCTTCACCTTTAGCCCAGCTTCTTTTACACCACAACAGACCAATGCAAAGTTTGTATCACTGCAGACCTCTCATCAATCTATCTGTAGATCTCCCGCACAGTCCTTCCTTCATTTGTGAACAAGACCTGGAGATACTTAAACTCCTCCCCTTTGGGCATCTCATTCATGACCCAAAGAGGACACTCCACCCTTTTCTGACTGAGGACCATGGTCTCCGATTTGAAGGTGCTGGCTCTTATCCCAGCTGCTTCGCACTCAGTTGCAAGCCAGTCCAGTGAGAGTTAAATGATCACGGCCTGATGAAGCCAACATGACTTTGTTGCCATTTGACCAAGTGTCATCAGCGCCCCATCACCACTGTTTACAACAATGATGGCACAACTTCCTGCTCCTGTTTTTGTTTCAGCGATCGCTTGAGCCATAATGTGGTTACATTATCTGCATAAAGCTGAGACCCAATCCTGACTCCACCAAACCTGATCCCCTTAACACCTTGGCTGCACCTTGAAATTATGTGCATAGAAGTTATGAACAGAATCAGTGATATAGGGCAACTTTGGGAAAACCAACTAGGCCAAAATGCGGGCCAAATTCTGACAGCCCTTATGAAAGGGTTTGGTCTCCCATTTGCCCAAAGTACTCTACCCAGGACTTTCTAGGGGACACATTCGAACACCTTCTCCAAGAGCACAAAGTAGAGGTCGACTGATTAGGCAAACCCCCCTATTTCCACTGTTCCACAACCAGGAGTAAGTGTCGTCAGCACCCCATCGCCACTGTATACAACAATGATGGCACAACTTCCTCCTCCTGTTTTTGTTTCAGCAATCGCTTAAGCCATATTCCTCTTGGCACCCGCCGGTACCCATCAGCTGCCAAAAAGGCCGGATAGGACTCACTGGGATCGCTCCCACCACCAGGTTTAAGGTTTACTGCTATAACAAGCACAGACTACCTTACGGCTGCAGCGCCAGTCAGCTGCCTCAACATTGGTGGTACATGGTCCATTGAGTTTCAAGGAAGGAAAAACAAAAATGTAGGGGTGGTCAGATGATGTAAATAACTATGCTGGTTAGTAACTGGTTAGAAAGTTACTTTGTTTCCTGCTGGAAAGAAGAGCATTGATAGAATATTATCGCTGTTCAGCATTTTCATGAAAAAAACCAAAAACAATCAAAGAAATGTGTATGATTTAAGTATTGAGCAACACTTAAATTAAGATAAATTTAAGAGTTGCTGGGGCAGCATAGAGGTGACAGGCTGAATCCGCTCCAAACCAGATATTTAGATTTGCTTGGGAGGGCAAAATGTTGCAAGTGGCGCTGACAACAAAACTTAACCTGTTTGCATCCCCAGCTAATTCTTTTTAACCGTTAAACATGGAAACTTTCTTACACACTCATCAGTTGGAATTAAGTAACTTTCTGTCTTTTATGATGTAAACTTTACTGATTAATTCTTGACCATCACGAGCTGTATTTTAACTGCCTTTTATTTTATTTCTTTATTTTTTACAGTAAATGTGGATGAGTAAGTACGCAGTCATATTCTGACCAGTGGTGGAGTTAGATTTTTATACATGGTAGCCAGTAGGGTGGGCAAGACCTGGGGTGTCCAATTAGATGTCAGAAGTAGCCGCCACCCTGGACACACCTCTAGCTCCACCCCTGATTCTGACCATTTATTTTTTCCTGTAAATCTTTACATAAGTCTTTTAAAACTACTAGCTTAACCTTAACTGTCTCATTGTGAAATGTACATAGATTTGTTGAATCTGTCTCGTCTGCAGCCCTACTGTGTGGGAATGAGCGTCACTCAGTTGTGTCCTCTGAATTACTCTCCAGTGTGTGGCAGCAACGGTGTCACCTACCCAAACGAATGCTCTCTGTGTGTCCACAGGCTGTGAGTACACAATGCTTCATTAAGCATGAATAATGTCAATGTTTGTTCATTTTCTGTAAGCAGGAAAAGTGCAGAGTGAACAGAAATTATCCTTTAACATAAACATGGCCTCCCTGTCATGTTAATTCTATGTAAAAGTGCAAAAGCAGGCAAAATTTTCCAATAATAAAAAATGCAGCTGCTCCACATCATCAAAGCATGTAGTCTAAAGTCCCAGCAACATGTTCTGTTGGTGTCAGATCTGAACTGCAGAGGATAAATGATGGTGAAATGAAGCCATAACTGATTCTTGGATTTGCTTTGATGCCTTCACATTTTCTCCTTCATCTCCCAGAAATCTACTGATTAAATCTAATTTCTTTTCATGTGAATGTGAGGAATTATGTTCATTTCATAGAAATGATGAGGTTTGTCTTCATATTTGTTCAAAGGTCTCAGAGTTACGTGTTAATCGTTGGTGTTTTCTGCTCAGGGAGAAAAATGCGGACATTTTGATTACCAAAGATGGACCCTGCTGAAGAGGACGTTGTCACAAAGTTAACACACTGCTAATCCTTCAAAACTAATGATGTTATGACATCTGACTAATTTTTGAATGTAGCTGATAACCTTTAGCCTTCATACATATGCACATGTGACTGCAGCCATATGTGCTTATAATTAGTAGTGATTTTTACAAATGGTGAGTTTTATATTTTCATATTTCTGTGAAAACATGTTTGTTCCATATATTTCTTTCACCAATAAACATTTTCTTTTCCTCTGAGTTTAGTCTGAGATCTTTACTTCTATTACTTCTATCTTTAGCATCTATTCTGACATTGTAGGTTGTGGTTAGGAGTCCTGCTTTTTAATAAGTCTAATAGTTGGGGGTTAAAAAAGTTTGATCTATCTCGATGACCCCCCCACCCCGTATGTCTGCAGTTTTCTGTCCCTACAACATCCATGTTGTTTATTTATATCTGCTTTTTTAAAGTTGTCATTGATAAATAATTTGGCATCTGCTTTGATTTTACTTTGTATTTGTAGCTGATTTTTTTTTAAAATCTCGTCTGCATTAGTAGTTGTCCTGAAGAAAATGGACCTGAACTGTTTTAACCCTTAAACACTGCTAAATTCCCACCACCCCTGAGTGCATCCCTTATATCTGGGCGACTCAATTTGGTTCTATAAGGGACCGCATAGGTCTCTTAATCCAACCAAGAAATTGGCCATGTAATGTAATCAGTAGTTTATGTATATAATGTGCATTTGTGAGCTGGGCAGCTGCCAGAGGCGGTGACCCTGGCGGCCTGATCCTCGGCTGCAGAAGCTAGCTCTAGGGACGTGGAATGTCACTTCTCTGGCAGGAAAGGAGCCTGAGCTGGTGCGCGAGGTTGAACGGTTCCGGCTAGATATAGATATATATATACACTGTCCTTGTATGTGAGGGCCTGTTGGGAACGTCTGGCAGAGTCCCCTGTCAGAAAGAGTTTCAACTCCCATCTCCGGCAGAGCTTCAGCCATGTCCCAGGTGAGGCGGGGGACAATGAGTCCGAGTGGGCTGTGTTCTGTGCCTCTATTGGCGAGGCGGCCAGCCGAAGCTGTGTCCGTAAGGTCGTTGGTGCCTATCGTGGCGGTAACCCCAAATTCGTTGGTGGACACCAGCAGTAAAGGATGCCGTCAAGCTGAAGAAGGAGTCCTATCGGGCCTTTTTGGCCTGTGGGACTCCAGAAGCAGCTGATGGGTATCGGTGGGCTAAGCGGAACGCAACTTCGGCGGTAGTGTTAATTTCGTTAACAAAAACTAAACAAAAATATTTTCGTCAAAGCACATTTTTCACCGGACGAAAACTTGACAAGACGAGACTAAGACACTAAAACCCCCATTAATAAACAATAACTGGGACTGAATCAGAATGCATTTTCAAGGACTAGTAAAGACGAGACGAAAATGTAGTTTACTAAATAAAAACTGGGCTAAAATCTATGGACATTTTAGTTCATGAACAAAGATGAGACGAAACTTATATTATTATATGATATGATTTTGTCAAACCCTCTCTCCTCCTCCTCCTCCTCGTCTCCTCCACCACACACACAGTGACACACCCCCTCAGTGTTGCTAGCTTAGCGACTTTGTCGCTATATTTAGCGAGTTTTCAGACCCCTCTAGCGACATTTTTTTAAAAAAGCGACTAGCTACAAATCTAGCGACTTTTTCTGGTAGTATTGGAGACTTTTGGAGACTGGTGTGAATAAACATAGTTTACTCTTTTCAATGTGGAGTCAGTGCTGCGCAGACCCTTCCCCCATCCAAAAGCTCTCATACGAGGCTTGGTCCTAGCAGCAGCACACAGCTCTCAGCCGCAGTCACTTGTAGAAATTGTGTGTGACTGGCTAACTTACATTAGCTTCTTAGCTTGTAGCAATCATAGCCACTTGTCAGAATTGTGTGTGAAGTTGAATTTATGCTAACTTAGATATTTTATACTGGTTGGGCAGCTATGTTTTCAGTTGGATTGCAAGTTTAATTAAAGCAGACAGAAGTATGAGCTAATCTAGGAGATGCAAGCGAACTATTATGAACACAAAACATCTGGGCAGCTACACATGGATACAAACTAAAAACTAAAACGTACTACAACAAATCATCTAGATAAAATAAATAATATGCCACACTTAATTAAAAACAACTCTAACCTACATTTTCATACATGAAATAGCCTAAATGTGGTATAAAAGTAAGTAAAATTGTATTTTGAATGTCTGGAGTTTTTGATATCGAAATGGGGTTCCAAGCTAAAAAAGGTTGGGAACCACGGCTCTAGGTGTTTGTATCCCAGTGTATTTATTTAGTGACATAAAATGCTGTTCTGTTTGTCTTCAGGTTTCCATCACAAGGACATTTGATCTGAATCGGCATCAATATTAAAATAAAGAAATGTATGTAAATATAAAAATGCCTGCAATTATTTCTGCATAAAATAGGATAGTTATGTTTTAAGTATGAGTTTTAAATGCATCGTTAAATATAGTTTATTAATGTTAAACTTCATTTAACAATGTTCTACTAACTATGTAATATACTACTGACAAAAAAAAGTAAAAGGGTAAAATGATTGTCTTGTTAAAGTTTTTGTTGACTAAACATAGACAAATAAAATGATGTTTTCTTGGACGAAAATAAAGACTAAAATGCTAGACTTACAGTCGACTAAAACTTGACTAAATAAAAACAAGATGAGGCTGACTAAATGTGATTAAAAACTAATTAACACGATTGAAACTGGACTAAAATGGAGACTTAATTTAAAAATGGCTGATAAAATTAACACTATTCGGCAGTCGCTAAGGCAAAAACTCGAGCATGGGAGGAGTTTGGAGAGGCCATGGAGAATGACTTCCGGACGGCTTCGAGGAGATTCTGGCTCAGGAGGGGAAAACAGTACTCCATCAACACTGTGTACAGTGGGGATGGGGGGCTGCTGACCTCGACTCGGGATGTTGTGAGGCGGTGGAGGGAATACTTCGAAGACCTTCTCAATCCCACCAACACGTCTTCCGATGAGGAAGCAGAGTCTGGGGACCCTGATGTTAGCTCTGTCATCTCTATGGCTAAGGTCGCTGAGGTGGTTAAAAAGCTTCTCAGTGGCAAGCAGGGGCGGATTTAAGAAATTTGGGGGCCCAAGGCGAAGGCAGGCATGGGGCCTCTGAAATGAGAAGACAACACACAAAACAACAGGTCCATTATACAGATATGGACATTTTAACAGAATACACATGCATTATTTGTTTTATCCCTCTTTTCCTGTCCCTTTTTAATGTTGTCTCTCTCCCCTTTTTACATCTGTCCCTTTTACTTTATTTCTCTCTCTTTTGTCTTTGTCTTTATTCTTCTTCTTACCCTTTTAGTCATATTCCTCTTTTTCCCTTTTTCTCTTCCTGCCTTTTTCTTGTAGTTTTTGTATTTCTCTCCTTTTTGTCCTTATCTTTTTTTCCTTCCTCTCCTTTTTTCTTGTTGTCTTCCTCTCCATGTGTTCTTTTGTCCCATTTTCTCAGTCTTTGTATTTTCTCCTTTTTGTCCATAAAATCTTATTTTGCGAGCCTTGGTCTCAGCAGATTTTGTAATGAGGAGGTCCATTTCCACAGATTTACTGTCTTCGTGCTCGATGGAGAGAGCAGCGAGTGCAGACAGCCTCTCCTGTGACATTGTTGTCCTCAGATATGTTCTAAATAGCTGCAGCTTCGAGAAACTTCCCTCACCTGAAGCTACTGTCACAGGGAGAGGGAGCATAAGTCTGAGAGCTATACTCATATTTGGATATAGGTCTAGGATATTCTCCTTATAGATATAATCAAGCATCCCAGATAGTGATGAGATATGTGTGGGAAAGGATCTAACTGCATCCTTTACCTCAAGTTTCAAGTCCTCTGCATCGATACCATGCATTCTCTGCTCCAGTCTGTGGCAGCATTTAGCTTCCCTTCCTTCTCAGTGCTTCTCATGATGTCAGTGGAGTAGAGAAATCCATATAGCTCATAGAAGGTTTCCATGTGTGAAAATCTCTCATTTAATGTAATAAGAGCTGTATCAATGAGAGGCAAGAAAAACTCTCTTTTGTAGGTCTCTTCTGCAGTTGACTGAGTTTACCCTCTTCCTTCATACTCAAACTGTTGGGTTGTTCTTCTCTGACACACCTCTGGCCAGCTCATCTCCACCTCAAGCCTCTCTGCTCTTTCCCTGGCCTCAGTTTTGGCAGTGTTGAACCCATCATCACGAAATTCCTGAAGGAATTCTGTCTCTGCCCTGATTTCTTTCCTGACTGCCTCAATTGAAACTTTCTGGCTCTGCAGGTCCTGCTGGCTTTATTTATCTGGAACAAAACATTGTACCACACAACAGTACTTACCACAAAAAGCCACCTCTGCATCTCCTGGCAGATGCTTCCAGCTGTTGAAAAACATCTGCATCCCTTTTCTCCATGGCATATTCCTTTAGAGCGGTCAATGCCTCCACAATTTCAGGAAGCTGGTAGCGAACAGCTTTGATAGCTTCAACCCTGGACTCCCACCTGGTTGTTGACGATGCTTTCAGTGTGAAGTTCTTGCTCTGTGAGAATAGACCAGCAGTGAACTGAGGAGCTGCAGCAGACCAAAGAAGCTGATGGATGTCACAGATGACTTGGCAGCATCCCCAACAACAAGGTTCAAAGTGTGACTTCCACAACTAAACACACCTTGCTGTTTAGTTCTAACACTCTCTTTTGGACTCCATTCTTTTTACCCTGCATGTTACTGCCATTGTCGTAAGACTGGCAATGACAGTTGCAGAGGTCCAAACGTAGTGTTTCTAGGTGCCCTAAAAATGACTTGCATAAGCCTCTTCCTGATGTGTCAAGTGCCTGAAGAAAACCAACAAAGTGCTCATGAATGGAGATACGTTTTGAGGTTTCGCAATTCACATAAAGTAGCACCACTGAAAGCTGCTCATTGTGACGGAGGTCTGGAGTGCAGTCCATGATAACAGCATAATATTTAGCTTTTTTACTTTCTCCACAATTGCATCGATTGTGCACTTTGCTACAAGAGAGATGAGTTCTTCTTTTAAATGTGTTCACTTTAGTGCTGGACACGTTAACGCGTTAATCGCGCGTTAATGGCCTTTGGCTTTGATGACAGAAACATGGCGTCCAGGTCTCTCTTCCCTGCTGCAGCGGTGATGATGTAATCAGGAGAGAGCGGGTTTATTAAATAAAGAGACGTTTTCTGTCTGGAACTTAAGAAAGAAGAAGAACCGACGTTTCTCTTTGTCTAAACCATACAGATGGACAGAACATCGTGATTTTTGGATGGGAAACTGCTCCCAAAAGACAATGAGAAACTTTTTATTCATTATTAGTTTTTTAATGAATGAGGTTTCAATTTATGCAAGACAGCAAAGGTAAGACATGTTTTCTGACTTTTACAAGCGTGAAGCATAAATCGGGTCTTCTTCTGCCTCTGGTTCGGTGAATCTTGGTCGTAGCGAGATGAAACTTCCAGCTGTGGAATCTGTGAGATGTGAGCTTTCAGTAGAGGAGTCGTTTGTTTGTGTTCATGGGGAGACATCATCTGTGTTTACATGTGTGTTCGGACGTTGTGTACCTGGTCTTTTAATTATTGTTGTCTTAACTGTGTTTGTTGGTGATAGAAATGGTTTTACTGAGCTGGTAGCTGAGATTCTGGACTTTCTGTGGATACCACACATGTTTATAGTTACATCTACAGACCTGACGTTACACCCGGAAATCAGATGTTAACCCTTAACTCCCGGTAGCGGAGGCTGCAGGTGCAGAGGTGAAGCTAAACAGTCAAGCTAAGAATGAAAGTTTAGAGAATTTATATCCAGAAATGTGGATAATGAAGCACTGAAGGTGCATGGATGGAAGTTATTGTGCATATTGTGAATATTTCTCTCTCCTCACCATCTAGAAGCTGTGAGATTCTCATCCTGCTTTCTGTCTGTTCACCTGATGCTGATATTCATCACATATTGTTCCTTCTGTGTTTAGAAGGAAGCAGCTTCACAGCTTTAAATTCATCCTGCTGACTTTTTACCTTTTAGTTAGTAAATCCTGAACATTTCATCCTTCTTTATCATAAATATGTAATTTTATATATGAAGAAATATTTTAACTGTTGCTGTTTAAAGAGAAAACTGCTGCTAAACCTGTTTATGTGTTTAGTGCAGGGGTCTGCAGCCTTTCCAATCCAAAGAGCCATTTTTCCCTCAGCCAGCTAAATAAAACTCCTTTAGAGACGCAAATGTTACCAGACTTTTCAAAAAGGAAACTTAATATATATTTTAATGTAGAGAAACCATAGGATATTTATTATTTTTAAACAACCACATTTTTATTTCCATTTTTAGGTTTTAAAATAAATAAAAACATAAAACCTTTATAAAAAGAGGATAAACAGACTTTCTTCTAAGGGATGTAGATATTTGTGGAAAATTATGTGAAAGACAAAAAAGTCCCTGGTTTCTAACCTAATGACAAGAAAGATTTAAAAAAAATATTTTAGCCACGTATTTAGAGACATTGTGGAAGGTCCAGAGAGACACTTCCAGCTCCAGAGTTGCAGGTTGGAGACCCCTGATGTAGTGATTGTAAACCAAAACTTACTGCATTTTCTTTATATAGCTGTAGGCCTTCTTTTAAAGGAAAGAGACGTTTTGCGTGTAACAATTTAGTCGTGATTAATCGCAGCACGTCATGCGATTAATCGCGATTAAAAATTTTTTTTATCGTTGCCCATCACTAGTTTACTTAAGTAATTGTCACTTAGCTCTTTGGCCTGACTTCTCCTCAAATGCTCTCTCATCACTGGGTCAAACTGAGCCATGAGTTAAACTTGCCCAAGAAAATTTCCATTTCCAGTCTCCAACAGCCTGTCAGAATGGCCACGAAATGCTAGATTGCGCTCTGCCAAATGGTTAACAATCGCAATTATTCTTGTCAGAACTTCTTTCCATCGACTGACTTCAAGAGAAAGAAGATTTTGGTTCACCTGATCTATAGCTGTGTGTCTGGAGTGTCTGTAATAGGCTGCTCCAAGCATCCATATTTGCAATGTGCTCGGCTGACTTTTCATGCTGTCTTAGGTGGGCTGAAAGATTTTTCCGGTCATTTAAAGCCATATTCACTCAGCTGATTGCTTCTTCCTCTGTTTCCAAAAAGGCGGCAGCAAAAACAAATAACACAGTCCTTCTTCTCACTGTAGACAAGCCATGATCTGCTGATCTGTTCTCCATTTTTCATTTGCATATAGTAATTGCTGCTGGTAAATCTGTACCCGTCTTCATTTCTTGGGAAGATTCTGTCCTTCGACTGAAGTGGTCCTCTCTGCACTGTTGAGCGGCGTGTACTATCAGACAGCTGTTTTGGCCAGAGTGCTGGGTCAGCTTCAAGAATAACACTGTGCTGATTGTTTACTAATAGAGTGGATGATGCTGGACTCTCACAATCTGGTGGAACATCAGCTTCCTCAAAGCCTGGCTGGATAATTTCAAAACTCTCACTGTCACAGCCCATCCCTGTCTCATTCTGAAAACAAACACACACAAAACACAGTGGTGAAATGTAAGTATATTTACTTAATTGCTAACATAGAAATTTGAGGATTTAATCCAACTTCAATTTTGTCTGCTCTGCTGTATCTTAGAAGCAAATATTTTATTAATCCACTACAGTACATTATTTACATTATTGGTAACATATTTAAAATTTTTCCTGCTCAATGGAAACCATAAACCCAAAAATTATAATTTAAAGGTCCCATATTATGCAAAATTCACTTTTTAATGGTTTTGGAACAGTCATACTGGTCCCCCCGCATGTGTAGGAGACCCGTAAGTGTGAAACTCTTTCAGGTGCTCTCTCTCCCCCCTGCTCCACCTCTAGGGAAGTAAGCGCTGAAATGAGCTTGTTTGAAAGCGTGTACGTTATGACGTCATAAGGGACAATAACCACTCCCCACAGAGCGATGGACCCGTCTACCGGCTCTCAAAGCCCGCCCTCTAAAAATCACCTAGCGCCCAGTGTTTTTCCCTCTTCGGCAACCCTCGTTAGCGGACATGGCTAAGCGACAGAAGCACTGTTCTGTTTGTGGCTGCATAAATGAACACGAAAACGTTTTTTTACTTCCATCCACTGAACCCACGAGGACTGAGTGGATTAATTTTATTTTTGGAGGAAATGTACCCGGAAAACTTCCAAAGGTTTTGCATGTCTGTGGCCAGCATTTCAAAGAGCACTGTTTCCACAACATGGGGGCATGGAAAGCAGGCTTCGCCAACCGTTTGAAGCTGAAGCCAGGTTCAATACCAACTGTCCGTGACACAGCTGGAGAGGTAAGAGCTGGCAGTTATTTTATCGTTTCGGCCTTATTAGTCTGATAGCTTGAAAATATATTAACCTGTCAATCACCTCATGACGGGCGATGCGATGGGCGGAGCCAACAGCTGAGCTGCTCCACCAGGGTTCCGCCCACCATAAACGGCACATTTCTGAAGCTACTAAAAAGAGGGAGGTGAAGAGAAGCCGCTGCACTCAAACTGAGGGTCGATTTGTCCATACCATGGCGGAAATATTTCATTTAGATATTAATGAATGGTCTCAGATTGGGAATAAAGTGTATAATATGGGACCTTTAATGGTAATATTTGTGAGTCTGAGTCTACCTTCGAGGGGTGACTTCTTAAGCCAAAACTCTTTAAAAAATCATCTTGGACCAGCTGGAAAATGCATCATGATAAGGCTGAAAACAGGCTGCATGTCACAGGAAAGACTAGTGATGCTACAAATATATAACAATTGCTTAAACTGCCCAACAGTAAATTAATTAATTTAAAATTAGCTCAACCTTAAACATCTACAGAGTGAGTAGTTCCATATTACATAATTTCTAGTGTTTTGAATGCATAACTTAACACATTAAGGACTAAAAACATCTGCCAAAATTACCTGTAAAACCTATGAGTGATTTTTAGAAAGACCCCCCCCCCCCCACTTTAGCTAACTTTGAGAGCAGCTTTCTGCTTTCCTCCTTCCTTCTCTTCTTTTCAACACCACTGGGGTAGCTTCTCTTCATCCTTGTTTTTTTCTCTCTTCTCTTCTCTTCTCTTCTCTTCTCTTCTCTTCTCTTCTCTTCTCTTCTCTCCTCGTCTCTCCTCATCTTGTCTCTTCCCGCCGTTTAGTTTTTATATGTTTTGCCGCTGTCTTCCTGGATCCTTTCTGCAAATGCGCAGTAAGATGGACTGAACCAATGTAGTGGTGACAGAAGGGGGGCCCCGAGACACACATAATACAATAAGCATTCTGCTGCCATTTTAGCGAAAGGATTTTATTCAAAAACATAATTAATGTGGGCAAATAAGTAATAACTGTATTAACCATAAGTGTATGAGGAGTTTTATGGGGCCCTCAGGAAGCGCCTAGTTTTGCCTAATGGTAAGTCTGCCCCTGGTGGCGGGGCCCCGGGGGTGAATGAGGTCCTCCCAGAGTTCCTTAAGGCTCTGGATGCTGTAGGGCTCTTCTTGGCTGACACGCCTCTGCAGCATCTCGTGGACATCAGGGACAATTTCCCTGGACTGGCAGACTGGGATGGTGGTCCCCTCTTCAAAAAGGGGGACCGGAGAGTGTGCTCCAACTACAGAGGGATCACACTCCTCAGCCTCCCTGGTAAGGTCTATTCAGAGGAGCTGGAGAGGAGGGTCCGTCGGATAGTTGAACCTCAGATTGAGGAGGAGCAGTGTGGTTTTCGTCCCGGTCGTGGAACAGTGGACCAGCTCTACACCCTCTTCAGTGTCTTGGACGGGCATGGGAGATCACTGAACCAGTCTACGTGTGCTTTGTGGACTTGGAGAAGATGTTCGACCGTGTCCCTCGGGGACTCCTGTGGGAGGTACTCCGGGAGTATGGAGTGCCGGATTCCCTTGTACGAGCTGTCCGTTCCCTGTATGACCGGTGTCAGGGCTTGGTCCACATCGCCGGTAGTAAATCAGAATTGTTTTCAGTGAGGGTTGGACTCCGCCAAGGCTGCCCTTTGTCACAGGTTCTTTTCATAACTTTTATGGACTGAAGCTGTTTATTACCAGGAACTACATGGACCAGTCATACCATGCCCTATGGGGGATGATGGTGACAAAGATGCCGTTCTGCTTCGACTACAAAGTGAATATCAAATCAAATCAAAACTGAATTAACTTAATTTGACAAGTTCTATGTCTACTTGTTTTGTATTAGTGCGGCCAGTGAGATGTTTTTTTGGTTTGTTTGTTTTCTGTTTTGTCAACTGCTGCACAAAAAATGTGAATTGTAAACATTGTAATTTCTGAATTTATTGTTCAAGTATTTATTACTAATACAGTGAAAATGAGAGGAAATGTGAATATTTGCTATGCAAGGCGATTTCAGTGTGTGCACCTAAATTTTCTGCTTGCGATCCTAAAAATTTAAGTTAGGGGCCACTGTGCTCCTCATAAAAAAAGTTAGTCTGGAGCCCTGTTATCGGACTATATATCTCTGCATAACCTGCAAAGATCACATGACAAGGTGTACATTCTCACCTCTCCAGACTGGGTCAGTTTGGAAATCAGAAGCACACCTATCAACCCATCAACTGTCATGAGCAGCGACAGTCTACACAAAGGCAAATGAAGATGGGACCCAGGCAGCAAGTTAATATGCCTCAAGATCCATCAAACCCTCCATTAAGTTCAGGTATACATGACAGTACAGCAGAACTGGCCAAGTTTATGATAAGAAGTCAGCTGGTTTTCAAGTGGCTTGATAAGGTTCAATCACCAGCCAGAGAACTTTCTTAGTTGGAAGAAAACATTTGCAAGTGTTGTTAAGGGCCTCGATCTTACTCCCCATGGAGAGATTGATCTCCGTATTAAGTGGTTAGGGCCAGAATCAAGTTTGCAGGGTGAAAGCAGTCAATATTAATCATCATTTAATGGCTCTAAACCTAATCTGGACAAGACAAGGAGCAAAATGAGCCGTTGAGCAACAGCCCTCTCCACTAAAATTAAAGAAAAACAACTGGACACAGAATGTTTCAAGCATTTTTCATCACTGAGTCGACTGACCACTGCTGTGGCTCGGCTGCTACATGTAGCACAATATTTCCAGAAATTATCATGTGACTCAGAATGTGCAGCAGGAGGTGTATGCAGAAGAGATAACATGTCTGCAAAAGAAAGAAGATTTACCTGCATGCAGTTCCCTCAAAAACTGCATCCTGGAATGGATAAATGTGGTCTACTACATGTAGGAGGAAGCATCACCCATGCAAATCTACCTACAGATGAAGCTCATCCCATTTTGGTCCCAGGGAAACATCATGTAGCTGTGTTGCTTATTCGCCACCATCACGAATAAATGCAGCACCAAGGAAGGCATTTCACAGAAGGAGCTGTGCGTGCAAGTGGCCTGTGGATAGTAGGAGCTAAGCGAGCCATTACCAGCTTAATTTTCAAATGTGTGATCTGCAGGAAATTGCGTGGCAAGTTGGAACAGCAGCAAATGGCAGATCTGCCACCAGAGCAGTTACAGCAAGAACCTCCATTTTCCTATGTGGGATTGGATGTCTTTGGTCCATGTGAGGTTATGACTCAGCAAACAAGAGGTGGTAGCACCAACAGCAAAAGATGGGCAGTACTAATTTTCACGTGTACGTCAACATGAGCCGTGCATGTGGAAGTGATTGAGTCGATGAGCGCTTCAAGTTGTATAAATGCTCCTCCAAGCTTTGAAGGAGCAGTGAAGCATTTGCAGTTAGATCAAATAACAAATTTTGTGGGTGCTAAAGCACATTTGAAGTTTGACACAGATGTAGAAAAAGATAGTGTTAAGGCTTACCATCTCTCTCAAAAATGAACATGGGTTTTTAACCCGCCACATGCATCTAACATGGGAGGCAGTTGGGAGCGCATGATAGGAACTACAAGGCTCATCCTTGACTCAATGTTGCTTCAGGCTGGAAGGTCAACAGTCCCGCATGAGGTTCTGTGCACACTGATGGCCAAAGTTGCAGCCATGATTAACTCCAGGCCAGTAATACCAGTTTCTTCAGACACAGAAGAACCACTAATACTCACTCCTGCAGCACTGCTCATACAAAAAATTGGGATTCCATCTATTCCTCCCCAAAGCTCATCAGATGTGTGTCTGGTGAAGAATCAATGGAAAAGACTGCAGACATTAGTGGACACCTTCTGGGCAAGATGGAGAAGAGAGTATTTGAGTACACAGAGCAGACAGAAGTGGCACATCAAGAAGCCGAATCTCAAGGAAGGAGACGTTGTGTTGCTAAAGGATAAACAAGCATGAAAATGAACATGGGTTTTTAACCCGCCACATGCATCTAACATGGGAGGCAGTTGGGAGAGCATTATAGGAACTACAAGGCTCATCCTTGACTCAATGTTGCTTCAGGCTGGAAGCCAAACACTGAGTTAGTGGTGGAGATACGAGCTCGTTTAGTCCTACGAGGAGGAGAGAGAACCTCAGAAAGATTTGACAACACACGGAGGTGAGGGATGAGATAAGCTAAATAGCATCTACCACACCAATTTCTAGGCAGATACAGAAAAGACCTTAACCCGCAAACCCAAACCATATTAGCTGGACAACTGTAACCCTCAGGAGATGGAGTTAGAAGAGTCAAATAGGGAATGCTAGGGGTGGCTAAACCAAACCAGGACAAATTAACATTACTCTCCCCAGCACGCAATGTATAATTGGGATCATTACAGGGAGGTCTATCCAGCAGTAAAAACCCACATGAAGCCAGGATGGTGTGATTACAGTTATTGCTTACCCCCAAAGGCAACGACACATCAAAACACGGCATCTCAAAACACAGCGGAGCAGCCACTGTATGTACAGTGGCTGGCAGGCATCACAGATTTAGAAATCAGGTGATCAGTGTTGCTGGAGAAATCCCCGTGAAACCTAATAGACTGAAATGAAAAATCATGCATCCATGGACAAAACTTCAGAGGGAGAGAAGCATTGAGGAAATGTGTACTGTTAGATTTACCCACTGATCTGGCAGCCAGGAAGGATAGCATAATGACCCCGTCGACCGGCCACGGGCGTAATAGCTCCGCTGTCGGTGTAGCATGAGGGATCAGAGAACACACGTAACATGTGCTATTAATCACTTTGGTTGCGGTCTGCTTAGCAAGTGCATACCACAAATTGTCCTGTTCGTCATGATGATTGATGACATGGCGTCGCAGTCTGTGTAACTCAGGAATTGAAAACGTACCAGGTGAAGGTGAAGGTGGAACAGGTGAAACTCCTGCTGTCAGGGCAGACAGTACGTATAGCAGCGAAAGCAGTGCTGCTAAAACAAACAGAGGCAGACACCAACCTCTGCACTGAAACACCCCCAAATGTGCAGGTGGGAGACGGTGTTGACGCATCCAGGGCTCCATTCTTTTTTTTTTTTCCCCCGGGGAAATGAACTGCACACCTTAAGGCAGGAAAAAGGTGAGCAAGCAGCAAACAGGCAGATCACTGGTGGGCTCAGGTCAGAAAGAGCCAGGAAAATCCAGGTGTGTTGCTAGGCTCACCTGCTCTGTCCGGGGCCACGACGTCCCGTTGCTAGGCACCTTCTCAGGCTAAGGGCCAGGCGTTACAGCTGCACCCTCGGCGGGGTCCCCTGAAGTGTCCCTGGACTTCGATGGGATGGGCACCCGCCTGCAGTGTGATGCGTGGACCCAAGTGGCACGTTCTGCCACCTTCATGGCCGTGTCCGTCGTCAAGAGCACCTGGAAAGGTCCACAGAACCGCTGGGAACGCCAGTGCTTCCTTTTGAGGTTCTTAATCAGGACCCAGTCTCCGGGACGGATCGAATGGCACACAGTTTCAGCAGGACGTGGAAAAGCGTCACGAACAATCTGGTGAATGTCAGAAAGCAGAGCAGAGAGTCGTTTGCAGTACATCAGCAATGCATCTTCACACATGGAGGTGTCCGGAAGGAGCCTTTTAACAGGCCCCACTCCCAACAAGGAGGACGTCCAAAGATTATTTCAAAAGGACTCAACCCTGACCTCGCACGCTTCCTCATCCTAAGATAAGTGAGAACCAAAGGCAAAGCTTTAACCCAAGACAGACCAGTTTCTGCACAACACTTCAAAAGCTTATTTTTAAGTGAGGCGTTCTCCCTCTCGACTGCTCCCCCGGATTGGGGATGATAAGAACAATGACGTCGCAGGTCAATACCAAGAAACTTAGAAACTTCAGTCACAGCTGCATTCACAAAGTGCCTGCCATTATCAGAGCTGATACGGCAAGGGATTCCCCATCTGGGAATGATTTCGGTGAGCAGGGCTTTTGTCACCACATGAGAAGAAGCGTGCTTGGCAGGAAAAACCTCAGGGTACTTAGAAAACATGTCAACCAACACCAAAGCATACCTCTTACCCTCTGCTGGAGACAGTTTGATGAAATCCATTTGTAGATACTCAAAAGGAAACAGTGGTTCAGGATGAGCACCAGGAGAAGTTTGAACAGTCTTACCTGGGTTGTTGACAGCACAGATCATGCACTTCTGACAGAACTTCTCCGCATAGGTAGTGAAACCATGTGTGTACCAGTGTGTGGACAGCGCCAGATGCATACCCCCTTTGGACACGTGGTCACGGCCATGAGTGATCTTTGCATAAAACCAGAAGAACTGTTTTGGCAAGCAGGGGAGTCCATTCGGACCCAGCCAAACCCCATCCTGAAAAATCGATCCCGATTTTTCCCAAAGTTGGATCTCAGGTTTAGTGGCAAAGCTCTGTAAAGCCTTCAGATCATCAGGGGGAGAAACAGCTGCAGGGGGACCTGCACCACAAGCAAGAGGAGGAGGAGCCGGTGATTCCCCCGAGAGGGAGGGAGGAGGAAGGGAGGAGCCATGGAGGAGGGACGAGAGAGACACAGGGGGAGAGAGAAAATGCGGAGGAGGAGGAACAGAGACAGGAGGAGGATCTGACTGTAGAGAAGACAGTGACATGCAGGTGTTCAAAGATGAAACAGGAGTGTGCAAACGGGGCTTGTCTCCTGCCACTTTCGCTGCAGCGTCCGCACGGGCATTACCCCTGGCCACAGCAGTGGAGGAAGAGTCATGCGCTTGACATTTGACCACAGCAATCTCTGAAGGAAGCAAAACTGCCTGTAAGAGGTCTGAGATCTGTGTTGCATTCAGAATAGGCTTACCGTCAGATTTTAGGAAATTTCTGTGTTTCCAGAGTGCTGCAAAATCATGAATCACCCCAAAAGCATACCGCGAATCCGTGAAGACCGTAATTCTCCGCCCCGCCCCAAAACGGCAGGCTTCTGTCAGCGCCACGAGCTCAGCTGTTTGGGCAGAGAAATGGCTTGGCAGAGAAGCAGAAACAACAGTAGAATGGTCAGTGCAGACAGCAAAACCCACCTTGTTCACCCCAGTCCTGGGGTCACGTCGTGCTGATCCATCGACGTACAAGACAAGATCAGGATTCTGAAGTGGGGTGTCCTTAAGATCTGGCCTGGGCGTGCACGTTTGTTCCAATGCAGCCACACAGCAGTGCGGCTCTCCGTCGTCCTCAGTAGGGAGCAGGGTAGCAGGATTCAAGACGGTACACCGCTTAACTGTGATGTTGGGCATGTCCAACAGGATGGAGGTGTACCTGAGATGTCTCGCAGCAGAGAGATGAGAGGTTTTCTGTTCCAGCAAGATCATGGAAACAGCATGAGGGACCAAAAGGGTTAAATCAGAATAACCCACAATGTCACGAGAAGCCAGCACAGCTTTTTCGGCGGCGGCCACGGCTCGCAAACAGGACGGGAGGCCCCTAGCGACAGGGTCCAGTTTAGCTGAGAGATAAGCAACAGGGCGTAACTTACCTCCGTGAGTCTGGAGCAGGACTGAAGTCATCGAGCCATTCCTCTCATCCACTGCCTGAACGAATGGTTTCTCAGGATCTGGCAGGCCCAGAGTGGGGGCAGTTTGTAGTGCCAGCTTCAGATCAACAAATGCACGTTCTGCATCCTCATTCCAGGAGATGGCATCACCTGGTCTCAGTCCCTTACCATGACTGAGTGCTGACAACGGTGCTTCCATGATAGAATAATTAGGAATGAAATTCCTGCAATAGGAAGTTGTCCCCAGAAAAGACATGAGCTGTTTCTTAGTGCGGGGTCGAGGAATGTTCTGGATAGCAGACACACGCTTAGAAGAGATGGCGCGGCTACCTGCGGAGATCACATGACCCAGAAATGTAACTGTTTGCTGCACAAATTGCAGCTTTTTCAGACTAGCTTTGTGACCCTGTTCAGCTAGATGTTTCAACAGTGCAATAGTGGCTTCCTCACACTCCTCAAGTGTTTTAGAAGCAATCAAAAGGTCATCCATGTACTGACATAGAGTGGTATCAGGAGGAAGGACCAAGCCAGACAAACTTTCCCTCATGGCGGCGTTGAAAATGGTGGGGCTCTCGCAGAACCCCTGGCACAAGCGACTGAAGGTCCAGGTCTGACCTAGGAACTCAAAAGCAAACCAGAACTGGCTGTCTTCATGTATCCTGATTAAGAAGAAAGCATTACTCAAATCACAGACACTATACCAAGAAGAATCCTGTGGAATCTGAGATAGTACCGTGCAAGGGTTCGGAACTGATGGTGCACGGGGTTGAACCGCAGAGTTGACTCTTTGAAGGTCCTGACAAAATCTCCATTCCTCTGGCTCACCCGCATCCCTGACCTTTTTTACAGGAAACATAGGAGAACGGCAAGGAGAGGAAGCACAGGGTTTGACTATTCCTGCCTGTCGAAGAGCAGAAAACACAGGCATGATACCACGCACAGCTTCAGGTTTCAAAGGATATTGCTTCTGATGAGGGCGATAATCAGAACGTGGAGTGATAACAACAGGAGGACAGTTCTTAATCAGCCCTACATCATAGTTAGAGGTAGCCCACAGAGATTTAGGAACAGCCTTCAGGGCCGGAATGTTTTCCAGTTCAGATTCTGACAAACACGTGTGGTTAAGATCTTCCTCAGGAAACATGTTGGCTGAAATCAGTTGGACTGATCTCTGACAGCTGACCTCAAGCTGGACATCAATTCTGTAAGCTTTCACTGTGGGAGAATACAAGACTGCAGGTTCAAGAGTGAAGGAATTCCAGTCTTCGGCCTTCTCACACACACTCAACCACATGCTGACGTCATCAGTCCCACAGCCATCACCCTGCAGACACACAAACTCAGAGTTGCACACATTCTCACCAGCCGGCTCACAATCATGCATTACCCCTGTGTCCCCCAGCTCACAGCTCCTCCGTCTGTCTGTGTAGCTGGAGAGAGAAACATGTGGGATGGAATGCGGAAGCAGGAAGCATTCCTTCTGTTCTTCTGTCAGCCTGAGCACAGCTGCAGCCACGTGCTCATTCCACAGTACAGATGACACCTTTAAAGTTTCTGGAGAATCATTAAACCATTGTGTTTCAAATCTGTCATCGGGCTCCCGTGAGATGTTAGCAATGCACACACAGTTCTGAGCAGGGCTCGAGACCAAGAGGGAGGGATTTACCTCAGTCAGCTGCTGCAGAAAAATTTCACTCGGGAACTCCCAACAATAGCACACAGGATTTCCCAGGGGGTGTGTCCATGCAGTGATGACGGAGTCAGGGTTGGCCATAACTTTCACTCCATCAGGAGAAGATGTGAGACAAATGTTTAACCGACACATCAAATCTCTACCCAAAAGGTTGACCGGACAGACTTCAGACAGCAGAAAGGAATGTTTAAATTTACACCCCGAGAGCAAATTACACCCAAGGGGTGCGGTCAACCATTCTTTCACGGTGGTCCCAGATGCAGAGATTGAATGCACAAAATTACCAGACATCTTAAGCGGCACAGAAAACTCCGAAGCCCTCAAAACTGACCTAGTTGCACCAGAGTCTACCATGAATTCAACGGTCTTACCCGACACCTCGACTTGTAGGGTTGGAAAAATCTTGTAGGCCTCAGCCGTTAAATGCGTATTTTCGCTGCTATACGTCCCAGTCTTCGTCGGTATGCATCTGCTTTCGAGCACAGAGATGGCGTGGTTAATTTTGGAGATTTTGTCAAAGTCAGAGGAAACAGCAAGCGTTTCTTCATTGCAACAGAGCGAGGGAAACTGCAGGTTTTTATCAGTGTTGTGACCTTCAACGTGTGTGTGTGTGGGAGCAGGGTGTGTGTGCTGTGTTATCTGTGGATTGTTTACATTGGGTGTCTGTGTGTCAGCAGCAGAGCAGGAAGGAAAAGAGAGAGAGCTTTCAGTTACTGGGTCAAAACTTTGTGTGTGTGTGCGAGTTACATCACCCAGAGATGAGGGGCGTCTCCTAGACCCATCCTGGTCCGCCCCCCGACCCAGTCAGTCTGAAATGGCCAGCTGCCGGCCCCCGTTTTGCTGGCGACGCGGACACTCAGCCTTCCAGTGTCCCAGCTGTCCGCAGATATGACATGCATCGTGATGGCGGCCCCGTCCTCGAAAACCACGCCCACGTCCACGTGGAAAGTCACGCCGTCTGGCCCCCTGGTTTTGTTTTGGACCAGACAGCGCTGAATACATTGTCATTGCGGCCAAATGTAGTTCCTTGTCCTCTTTAGTCTTTCTCTTTGACAGCTTTTCCTCAACCAGGCGTTGAGCATGCCTGGCATATTTGCGAACGTCATCAATACGTGGGCTGACATCCCACCCAACCAACTGTCGCTTCAGTTCATCCGCGACTTCAGGGTGGAGGCCCTTAATGACAGCATCAGCGCACATATTTTCCCAAGGGGTGGGGGAATGGGCTTCCCAGCCTGGTGAGGGTGCAGTCTGTCCTCCAAACGTTGAGACTGTGACACAGACTCGGTGGATGAAATCATCTGAAGTCTCCCCTGCCTGTTGTTTGCAGGTGAAAACTTTGGTCATGTTCATTGAGGCCGGGAAATTGGTACGTACCTCCTCTGCCAGTTTGTCTACCGCAGTTTTGTAGAGGAGATTATCAGCATGGCCCCAGTCAGGATTCCCCAGCCTCAAATCAGCGGCGGGGAGTTTGGCCTGGATCTTAGACAGTTCAGTCACCTTAAGCCGTCTGGCCATCATCCGGCGGATCTCTGCACCTGTGGGGCGGAACTCCCGGCAGAAAAGAGGAAATTCATCAGCAAACTTTGGCCCCGAGGTGACAGGGTCCGGCAATTGGGCCCCCACCTCCCCGACCTCGGTCTCCGTCCATGTTCGGAAGACCAGAATTGGCCCCGTGGGACCCGCCACTTTGACCATGGGGCATAAGTGAGTGGTGGAATCAGATTTCAGGCCAGCTTTTCTCAGGGTCACCGGGGAGGTTCTGCCGCTTTTGTGAGGGGCTTTGGACTTTTTCTTTTCCTCTGTGGTCTGTGGACCGGGCTGTGGTTCGGCCTTGGGCGGTATCAGTTCAGGGGCAGCAGCTCCCTCCAGGGATGGATCGTCGTCGTGGTCCACGGGAGGAGGTGGTGGGACTGGGGGTAGGCAGTCCAAGTCTGGGTCCGGAGAGGCTCCCAGCATCGTCAGGTCTGGGCACGGGAATGAGGTGTTCTGGCCCCTCGGGCCCGATGGTGGACATGCAGGTAGAGAGGGATACAATGAGTTAGTTTTCAGCTGAGAAAAATTAGACACAGCAACAGAGGTTGTCGTCCGCTTATCATGGCTGTTGTCAGGTCGGTGCAGGTCAGTCTGTGGAGGGTCAGTAAGTTTTGGAAGAACTCTGGTGTTCTGTTTTCTCTGTCGACGCTCACATTCTGCGAGCCAGTTTGTTAAACCCGCCTGATGTTTTTCTAAGCGGTCCCAATCTGAGACCTTCACCCGTTTCTGTGATTTTAATTTGTCCCTCATCTTATCTAATCCTTCTTTAGTTATTTTTAGTGCCGCCGGGCTCAAAGAGCCTTCGGCTGGAAAAATACCCTTCTGAATCCACTCCGCACACACCTCCACACACATTTTCCCATACTTACGTTCCATGAACTCAAAGAGTTCACCGCGGGGCGTCGCCGGTGTTTTGGAGCCTACATTACCCATGTTTACACTTAAGCACGGGGAGGAATATTCCCACACCTTAGACTACAGACGTTTCTGTAGAATACGGAAGAACGGCTAATCCGTCCGCCTTATCTCACTGCTTTCCAGCGAGAGACCCACTCACACCCTTGTGAAGGGATTTTAACCTGCCCAGATCTCCTAATGAGACTTCCAGGCCCGCTTCTATTAAGCGGAGCTCCCAAAACCCCCCGGCTGCCCGGTTTCCTACTTTTCTAAAAAGGGAGAGATGTTTGTGTGCGTGAGAGCAAATTAAAATCCTAGAGTAATTTCTCACTCACCAGACTTCCTTGACAGGATGGAAGATGTTCGAGGTCCTGGCGGGCCAGTAAGGAGATCCACGAGGAGTCCCCCAGAAACAGAGGCTGAGACGTACTCAGGTTGATCAGACACCCGTCGTAAAACCCGAAACTGACCACGCAGGAGCACTTCTGACACCAGATTGTAGAGGCAAAAAGTTACTCTGTCAAGGATGAGGAGTCTGTTCTGAAGTGAAAAATGATTACAAGTTTATTGAACACAGGATTAAAATATAAAAGAATAGAATTGCAATCCGAGACACTGTTCAGAGGTCTGACAGCACAGAGATCTGAAGAGAATCTGATAAGAACCATACATGCAGCATCTTTTAAGCAGAATGATCAGTCACAACACATCATAAAATACAAACAAGGAGATTGTCTGTTCCTCACACAGGATTAGACACTTCAGCAAACCTAATGAGCTGTTTTTCAGTTTCTTGAGCACGTAAACAACCCCAGTGATATTAAGGCAGGATGCCCGGCTGGGTCATCCTGAGGCGCCTGGCTGGTATCAGATAAGTCACACAGGTCAGAGCGAACTGTTCTAAAGAATACATCCACTTACGATAGCAACAGGCTACTCAGTATTAAACTTAATTACCAAGAACCTAAACAACATGTTTACCCTGAGAGTGATCAGTAGACACAATATAATAAAGGGAATAATATGAAATTTCCCCAACAAAGACATGAATAGACAGTGGAGATTCTAACCAAGACCCACCAGAGCAGCGATGGTCTCGTTTAAGTTTATTTAAGTTCAATTGCAAGGACGATGATTATTGTAACATATATGTGGCAATACATGTTGTTTTATGTTGTATTTGATTATGGTAATCTTTGATGACTCAAAGTTAGCTTACAATACTAGCATGTGTTAAGTGACTTCTAGCATTATGCATTAGTCTGCATAGCCTATAATATTCATATGCTTATTAATGTGTGTTTCAGTTTGACCTTTTCTTCAATAAGTCCCCTGCCAAGTACAACACACGGCCTGTTCATTGGAGGGACTCGTAGAAGGAACAAGTTAAGCTTTCTGTTTTGTATAGACGAGAACAGTAAAGGCCAAATCCTGCACTGCTCCATAACCTTCAATGTTGTCAGGGCCAACTGAATCCTAAAATCAAAAGAAGAAAAATAAGAACCACTGATGAGAGCAATGCATAAAAAGCAATGCAAACTGTTGTAACATTTGTTTATTAGGTAAATGACTTCTTAAATCACATGAAGAGGAATGTGCAGGCGGATCGGTTTCTGCTGATGCTTTATAAAAAAGAAGTATTTAAAGTAAAACATATCTTGACACGTTTGTAGCAATTATGAGAAAAATGAGAAAACAGTTCTGTAGAACTCACCAGACTCTTCAGCAGCAGAAATTGTTGGTGTGGAATGGGGGAGCAGGGGGGTCCCAGTAGGTAAAGGAGTTGCAGACACTGAAGGTGATGAATGACTGAGTCAGAGGTAACGGTAAGAAAATGGTCATGGGGGAAATGGGAGGCACAGAGGAAGTAGTCTGAGGAGCTGGGGCTGCTGAGGAACCAAGAGCAGCTGCAGATGCTTGCAAGTGTTTGCTCTGCCTGTAATATGGGCACTGTCAAGTCCTGAAATTCTTCAGGTTCTGTGAAGCCTTCATCTACCTCAACTCCAGCGGTCTCAGACTCTTCAATTGCAGTTTGGTAGTCTTGCAGCACTTTTCCTGTTTGTTGGTGAAGGTACTTCACACCAGAAGCTCACTGTCAAAATTACGATAAAAAAAACAACAGAAAAAAAGAAAAAAAATACCAACCAAATAAACAAACAAATAAAAAAAACACAAAAATGATTAAACATACAGATAAAAGTACAAGCTGAAAAAATAATAACCCAAGACACATTTAAAGACTCTGGCTCCATCTGTTTAAAAAAGGACTAAATGAGCATTTCAGTAAAACAGTCGCTTAGTTTTAGTAGATGAGCAAATAATTTCATATTAGAGATAAATATTTGCATACACATACTGTGACTTACAATTAAAGTATAATTCCTACTACAGTAAACTTCTTAGGAGGCAGCTTGTTAAAAGAGAAAGAGCTAATCTCAAATATACTGTGTGCAGAATTATTAGGCAAATGAGTATTTTGACCACATCATCCTCTTTATGCATGTTGTTCTACTCCAACCGGTACAGGCTTGAAAGCCTACTACCAATTAAGCATATCAGGTGATGTGCATCTCTGTAATGAGAAGGGGTGTGGTCTAATGACATCAACACCCTATATCAGGTGTGCATAATTATTAGGCAACTTCCATTCCTTTGGCAAAATGGGTCAGAAGAGAGATTTGACGGACTCTGAAAAGTCAAAAATAGTGAGATGTCTTGCAGAGGGATGCAGCACTCTTAAAACTGCCAAGCTTTTGAGGCGTGATCATCGAACAATCAAGCGTTTCATTCAAAATAGTCAACAGGGTCGCAAGAAGCGTGTTGAAAAAACAAGGCGCAAAATAACTGCCCATGAACTGAGGAAAATCAAGCGTGAAGCTGCCAAGATGCCATTGGCCACCAGTTTTGCCATATTTCAGAGCTGCAACATCACTGGAGTGCCAAGAAGCACAAGGTGTGCAATACTCAGGGACATGGCCAAGGTAAGGAAGGCTGAAAAACGACCACCACTGAACAAGACACACAAGATAAAACGTCAAGACTGGGCCAAGAAATATCATAAGACTGATTTTTCTAAGGTTTTATGGACTGATGAAATGAGAGTGAGTCTTGATGGACCAGATGGATGGGCCCGTGGCTGGATCAGTACAGGGCAGAGAGCTCCACTCCGACTCAGACGCCAGCAAGGTGGAGGTGGGATACTGGTATGGGCTGGTATCATCAAAGATGAGCTTGTGGGACCTTTTCGGGTTGAGGATGGAGTCAAGCTCAACTCCCAGTCCTACTGCCAGTTTCTGGAAGACACCTTCTTCAAGCAGTGGTACAGGAAGAAGTCAGCATCGTTCAAGAAAAACATGATTTTCTTGCAGGACAATGCTCCATCACACGCATCCAAGTACTCCACTGCGTGGCTGGCCAGAAAAGGTCTAAAAGAAGAAAAAATAATGACAAGGCCTCCTTGTTCACCTGATCTTAACCCCATAGAGAACCTGTGGTCCCTCATCAAATGTGAGATCTACAGGGAGGGAAAACAGTACACCTCTCTGAACAGGGTCTAGGAGGCTGTGGTTGCTGCTGCACGCAATGTTGATCATGAACAGATCAAGACACTGACAGAATCTATGGATGGCAGGCTTTTGAGTGTCCTCGCAAAGAAAGGTGGTTATATTGGTCACTGATTTGTTTTTGTTTTGTTTTTGAATGCCAGAAATGTATATTTGTAAATTTTTAGTTGTTATATTGGTTTCCCTGGTGAAAATAAATAAGTGAAATGGGTATATATTTGGTTTTTGTTAAGTTGCCTAATAATTATGCACAGTAATAGTCACCTGCACACACAGATATCCTCCTAAGATACTAAAACTAAAAAAGCCCCACTCCAACTTCCAAAAATATTCAGCTTCGATATTTATGAGTCTTTTGTGTTCATTGCGAACATAGTTGTTGTTCAATGATAAAATGAATCCTCAAAAATACAACTTGCCTAATAATTCTGCACACCCTGTATATATCTACATATATTTGCCCTGTCAGGGAAAATGTCAGGGAATGAATGAATGAATCAATCAATCAATCAATCAATCAATCAATCAATGATATACACCCATCTAAAAAATAAGGGTAATATATGAGTTTAATACAGTTCTTAAAGTGACAGAGCTAATGTAAGCGCACTAAGTTACAGTAGTGACAGTGACAGGGTCCATCCAAAAAATGTACACATCTCCGTTTGTAACATTACATTCATTGATGAACTAAGCTAACAAAATTTCCTGCAAGAAAATTCATTTTAGCACTTGGTCATGACTTAATCCACGGTCGACGGCAAGTTGAAGTGCAAAAACAACCCCAGAATGGGGTTTAGGCCAGGTAGTAGCATAGTTATTACTAGCATGGAAAAAATTAAATACCTATCACCAGACAATCACCCTAACAACTGATATAAGGAGTGTCTCGATAAGCACAAATCAGTAAGTTCATCATACTTACTCCCTAAAAGTCAAAAAAAAAAAAAAAAATTGAGAGATGCTGTGGCAGAAATTTCTCTGGTATTTTTCCTTCAAGTCCACTATCCAAGAATGAGTGAAGTCCTCTAATTGGTCAGTTCTTGGTTGTGGTTGGGCAGGACTTCAGAACCTTCCTCAAGAGGCAATTGGTGGATTGTCTTAATTCTTGGTTACAACCCAAGAGCTGACTGGCCATCACTACCAAGGATTACCAAGAATTACCTCAACCTATAGCCAGCTCAGACTGACAACAAGGCCTGAAAAGCATTCTCATTGACATATGACATCTCATTCGAGGCTGAACTGGCTGAACCCACTTTCACTTATTCCAAAGTGGGAGCAAAAGTCTAATCATAACATGACATGCTGAGCAAAAGGCTTCTTCCACACAAGCCTGTGTGTCAAACTGAATGTCAAAGCTCTACTCACAAATGTATCAGGCAGCAATTCCACACCAGATAACTTTCACTGGACCCCAGACACTGCATACGCCCTCTAGTACCATTGGTTACACCATTTAAACTAAAAGGCCCAAATGAAATAAAAGACCAAACTGGGAACTAGACAACCCCAAGAACAGAAGACTGGGACACACAGCGGACAGGACCACAACCGAAAACACAAGCATGAACAGAAGGATCCCCCATCTGAAACCCCTCACCCCACACAACCTGAAAGGTAAACCACTAACTCACGCTAACTCCTCCCCCTCCCTATCTCTCCCCTACTTCCATTCCTCCCTCCATCAACCTTCTGACTTCTCCCCCCATGTTCTTCCCCTCCTCTATCTGATCTGGACACCCTACTTCAATTACCTCATCTTTTTCCTCTAAACCTAACCATCTCGCCCTCCCTTCAATTTTCCACCTCCTCTTATCCCCCTACCCAGTATTTTACCCCAAACTTCCCAATCCCAATCTCTACCTCTTTGTCCACAATGCATAAGTGAAAACAAAAGCCCATTAGGCTTTCATTTTGTGATGAAAATGACACTAAAACAATACGACTTCTGTGCATAGGCACGTTTTTATTGCCCTTACAAAATCATTATCGGATCAAGGACACACAGGCATCATGGGATGCACTACTACACCATGGAGCAGTGTCTGTGGTGCAATTGGTTAGTGTGTTTGGCTGTTAATCAAAAGGAGGGTGGTTTGAGCCCACCCAGGGACGTTCTGCTTTATGCTTATCACCGACTCAGCTCCAGAATTGCAGAATGCCATGTCATTGACCCCTTGTTCAGGAAAGCCTTGTTCAATCGTAGTCAATATGTCCTCCTGTGTGTTGGAGCCACAAGCGGCTGTGTGGTTAAAGATGCTTGGACTTTAGTGCAACTGGCCATTGAATATGGTCACACAGCTCCTTTTAATTTAAATAAAGATGCTTCCTGCTCGACATAGGTGTGTTGCAGCTTACTAAACCATTACCGGATCCAGGGACACACAGGCATGAGGCGAAGGTGGGCGATCCAGGTGGACCACATGCCCGCAGGCTACCGTGTTGTCATACAGTCTCTGTGGCGCAATTGTTGAGCGCGTTCGGCTGTTAACCAAAAGGATGGTGGTTCGAGCCCACCCAGGGACGTTCTGCTTCTTGCTTATCACCCACTCAAGTCCCGAATTTCAAAATGCCGTGTCATTGAGCCCTTGTTCAGGAAAACGCTGTTCGGTCGTAATCAATACGTCTTCCTGTGTGTTGGAGCCACAAGCAACTGTCTAGTTCCATGTCCACAATGCACGAGTGAACCACAAGCCTTTTCTGTGCTCAATATGACACCAAAACACTAAAGGTTTATAAGTCATACAATAACACTACTGCGCATGGGCACATTTTCGTTGTACTATCACAATTTTGAATGCGATGGTGGGCGATCCAGCTGGACCACACGCCCGCAGGCTACCATGTTGTCGTACAGTCTCTGTGGCGCTACTTGGGTCAGGACAGTCTCCTTTCCTCCTCCAATCCGCAGTCTCTCTCCGTCCAATTGGTCGTCCAATCAGCTGACTCCCTGTCCACTGTGCTATTGGACCTCGGATTTTTTCGTCATCGGTCGGAAAAAGATCGGATATCGAGGTACCTTTCTTATTTATAATCAGGGTGAGTACCTGTAATTTTTTTTAATTTATTTTAATGACCTGGTTAGTTTATCTCTGTGTCCTCTGTCAGAAACAGATGTTCTCTCCTTTATTTTATGTTGTCTAAATATGTGAACTTTCATTAGCTTAGCGATCCGAGAACACCATTATGCTCATTACTTTAGCTTTGTGTTTCTTTTCTGCAAGAAAATCACTTTGTTTAAAATAATAAGTCATGTTAATTTCATTTGAACGCGGGAGCTTTGCAAGATACTGTGTATGGAGTTAATAAAAAAAAATGCGTTCGTTGTGTGAAAACCCTGCAGCTAGCTGATGAGTCGAACAGGAGCAACAGGTAAGTAAAAAAATGTAAAGAACAGTGACATAAACCTGCTTACAATTAAAGAACAGTCTAAAAAATTAAAACGTATTTTAATTATAAAATTTGACTTGGACTTTTTGCGCCTTAAAAAAGTTAAAGAATCCATTCCAAATTTACAGTAAGTGAATGATCTAATTGGTTTCACTGTACTCCTGTTACACTTTGATGAGCACACAGTGTTTAAAGTCAAGCCTATCTTTAGATGACAACCAAGACCAAAAGCCACAAGGCCATGGGAGACGAGGAGTGGATGTCAAGGCTGAGGGCCTTTGCCAGCACTGGAGTTTGGCCCCGAGGAGCCGGCAACAGGCCAGCGCCAAGGCAACAGAAGTGGCATGACCTTTACCAAAAGGTACAATGAATGGCCTTTACTGTTTTTGTGCATTAGTATGTAGATCAGTTGAAGAAAATGTGCACTGTGATGATGCATAGGATGTACATTTCACAAAGAACTGCAGTCACTGCACAGCAGGCTTAATAACATTGCTTTTGTTTTTAGATTGAGAAATGCCCCATGCAGGCCAAAGGTCAGTCTGGCTTGTTTGGTCAGGCCAGGACCTGCAGTTGTGGGTTGCACACCAAGGTGATCAGTTTTAACAATATTATATTCTTTCAAATCTTACATCACATGTCTGTTGCTGTGCTTTTGACACCCCATGCCCCACTTTTGCAGCCTGCCACCCAGTCATCTCCTCCCTCCACATCATCTGCAGCTTCAGCCTCTGCTCCTGAGGCCCGGACATATTTGCGTCCCCCTCTAAGTCTGTCCATGGTGAGTATTGCCTTAGCTATACATGCTGTATATAATTCCCACACTGCTTGCTTTAACATCAGTTTTCATTTGTGTCGTCTTACAGTTCACAAAATCCCACTATGGTGGCTCATTGTCATCTGCAGTGCAGCCAAATTTGGTGAAAAGAAGGACCCCCAGTCCTTCACCTGTGAGCACCCCCAGTCCTTCACCTGTGAGGACCTCCAGCCCTTCACTGTCTTCTCTGAGGACCCCCAGCGCTTCTGTGTCATCTGTGAGGACACCCAGCCCTTCACTGTCTTCTCTGAGGACCCCCAGCGCTTCTGTGTCGTCTGTGAGGGCCCCCAGCCCTTCACTGTCTTCTCTGAGGGCCCCCAGCCCTTCTGTGTCATCTGTGAGGACACCCAGCCCTGCACCATCCCAGGGGAAGTTCCCAGTTTGGGAACAAAACCCTGTACAAGCTGACGCATCTGTAAGTCAGGAATCAAAGCTCAGTTGTCCAACTCTGTTTGTATGACATCTATTACAAGGTTATTCTGCATATAATAATAGGACTTTTGTTGGTTGTCATCTTGCACTCAGGGCGAACCGGGAGGACGTGCGTCATCCCATGCGGGATCCTCAGCTTCATTCTGGCTGCCGGGTGAGCTGAGCAAAACCATTCCTCTGCAGGACCAGAGGTGGATTGCCAACACCCTCTTTCACTCTGGGAAACTGCGGCCAGATTTGAAGCTGTGGTATGAGCCCCCTGTCCCAGCGCTCATTTACCATCAAACACCGACCCCAGAGCCTTTCTTCACCCATCGCCTGATGGTGTGGATGCCCTACCACCTGTGGAAGGTGAAGATCGCCTGCCCTACATGTGGAAAGCAGTTGACAGGCGCTGGGGTCCACAAAAGGGCACGGAAGGTCCTGGACATCGACCGGTACTACCTGCTGGTGACAGAGACACTCAGGTGCACTGTGTGTGTACAGAACCATTTGTCCACCAGTCAGACTGTCCGGGACCAGCTGGACCTCCCTCACCAGCAAATGTTCAGATTAATCCTGACCCGCAAGTGAGTGAAGCCGATTTGAATAAAGAATTTTTTCAGTTATTCATACAACTTAAAAACTGTCCCATCATAAACATGTTACTAATCATTCACAATGCTTCAACACAGGTACGCCTGTGACATCCGTGTCATCAGGCTGCTTCGGGACAGGACCCTGGGCAACAGTCCAGCGCGGCTGGTGAAGCAGCTAAGGGAGAACCATGGGGAGGAGTGGCTCGACAGGCTGGTACACTATCTGGGGGAGTGTGCTGAGTTTGTGGATAAGCCAAGCCTCTTCCCGGTTGTCTGCCGGGAGCCCCCGGAGCCGATGGACATCCCCACCAGTCGCTGGCTGTTGGTCGTTTATGGACGGGACATCCTCTCAAGGTTGGACCACATAAAGGCCAGAATCACCTCCACGTTTGGGTCCATCCTTAAGCTGGACTCCACCAAAAAGGTAATAAATGATCTATAAGTGTGGGGAGCTGTGTGCAGTTTGCACCCCAAGTTGCCACTGGTTGCTATTTCAGTAACAAAGACAGATTATGCTATGTGATAGAATGTGTGAATATGTATAGTTTTGATTATCATTGAGTGTGTAACAGGACTACTTTGTATGTCTGCTACATATGCTACATTTGTATGTCTGCTTATAATTAAAATTGTTCTAAGTTTTATTTGTCGGATCTCAGGAAGAATAGCTGCAGTTTTGCTGCAGCTATTGGGGGATCCAATTAAAACAATAAACAATCAACAATGCTTAAATAAGTTGTAACAGTTTCTGTGCTACTGCCAGATATTTTGTGTAAAAACATTTTGTGTAAAGAGTTTTTCTATCTCGATTGTTGTCACATCACAGATCACAAAGAAGCTGGCTGGCACCGGCAGGGGCACAGCTCTCTGGCTAACCTCCGTCAGCAACGAGGTTGGCCAGATCCTGAACAGTGTCTTGACTGTGCAAGAGGGGTCGGGACTAAACAGGATGGCGTCCGGCCTGATGGAGCGGTACCGCCAGGCATCTGTGTCACCCCCAGTTCTTATGTATGTGGACTGTGGATGCTGTGTGGAAGAGGGGGCCAGCAAGCTGCAAGTGAGGTTTGGGGAGTGGCCAGACCTCCACATTCGTCTGGATATCTGGCACTTTATGAGGAGGCTGGCTGTGGGCTGCACCACCGATGCCCATCCCCTCTACCCTACCTTCATGGGCTGCCTCTCCGCCTGCATCTTTGAGTGGGATGCTGGGGATCTTGCTCTTTTGAGGCAGGCGAAGAGAGAACAGCTCAGACTGGAGGGTGTGCCTGGCATCACTGATCTCCTGGTGGACAGGAGAATCAGTAAAAAAGAGCTCAGCCAACACTGCAGACGGAGGACACGGGGTGAGGAAGCCACCATCAGCCTGATTGACCGGCTGCTGCAGGAACTGGGAGGGGCGAAAGGAAGGGACCTGATGGGTGTGCCTCTGCTGGACATGGTGCGGATGGAGCACATCTGGAGAGTGCAGAAACGCCATGTCAGGTGCATCCAGGACATCCCAGGTGTGCAGCTGTACACTGAAACAGGCACCACCACCACCAAGGGAGGTATCGTGCTCAGGAAGTACCGCTGTGCCAGAGGGTCCACTTCCCTAGAGTCTTTCCATTGCCATCTGAACAGGTTCATTCCAGGTTAGTGGATTTTATGTGTGTCACTGTACTGAAAGAAACTATAATTCAGAATGGAACAACTGACACAAACATGCCTTGGCATGAATATGTTTTCCCAGGAACAAGTGCAAATGCACTTAATTTCCAGCTGTACCTCTTGGAAGGCCTGAACAGGTGGAACCAGGACCGGGGAAGTGCAGCAGTAACCAACAGGTCCTCTTCTCTCCTGACATACGCTGGGCATGTAGCTCAGTGCGCAAACACCCTCAGCTCAAAGGTGTTGAGTAGAGCGTATCTGCCAGCCTTTAGGCCACCGGCTAAATACACTGGTATGATTATTTTATATCAAGTTGTCTGTAACTAAAGCTAATCACACGCTCACAACACCGAACAAGTTGTCTTTATTTGTTAATGATGTGAGAACTAATAACATGCTGTGTGTCTGTCGGATATTTTTCACAGGAGAGCTCATCGGGGTTGATTACATGCTGAGCCAGACTGGACAGCCCCTCAACGTGTCCCCCGACTCAGAGGAGACAGACAACATGCTTGAGGAGGTGGGCGAGGGGGAGCAAGAAGAAGACGAGGGTTTTGAGGAAGACCAAGACCTGGAGTTCATCACCGAATCTCTCCTCGACAACCTGAAATTTTCAACCACCTGCCAGCCTGCTGCCCCCTCCACTCCTGCTTCTCTCTTTAACGCTCCCACTTTGGACCCTGCCTCCACCTCCTCCTCCTCCTCAGTGGCTGCTCCCACTTTGGACCCTGCCTCCACCTCCTCCTCCTCAGTGGCTGCTCCCACTTTGGACCCTGCCTCCACCTCCTCCTCCTCAGTGGCTGCTCCCACTTTGGACCCTGCCTCCACCTCCTCCTCCTCCTCATTGACTGGTACCTCCCAGGCTGCTGCCCCACTGGGTCCGCTGGATGTCTCCTCATCTTCCAGTGATCCTGGGGTAAATAAAGCCCACAAATGTTTCATTAAATGAATCCACTCTGCCTGCTCACAGTCAGACCTCATTGTTTTTGTTTGGTTTTTCAGGCTGTTGATGAGTCCAGTGTTCCAGGGATGGACAGGGTCGACAGCCTGGCAGAGTATCTGGTTGAACTGAGGAACCAGCCCTCTCTTGCCCTCAACAACCAGCAGGTTAGTAGCATTTATTATTTTGCTTGTATGAAACATGAAATTAATGGAAAAATACTTTCCTGTGCCATGCAGCATTTTAATTATCATCTGATCTGTCGCTCTGTTTAGGTGAGCAACATTGTTGCTCTGTGGCAAAACCTGCTGGAGTTTGACAAGCAGAGGGTGGTGTTTGCTGCCAGACACCAGAGCAGGCTGGATACAGGGAGGTTCAGGTCACCCAAGAAGAAGCAGGAGTTCACGCCGGGAGTAGACAGCCTCAAAAGGCACGCCCTCACCACCACTGCCCCTCTTGCCCAGTGGCCAGATTGCTGCCGCCTGATTGAGTCCATCTTTGTCCGGCTCTGTGACATCCACCGTAGTCCCAAGAAGAGGGGGACAATCACAGTGTCCAGATGGGACCTCATCTTGGAGGACTACAGACAGATCAGGCGGCGCATTCTGGGTAACGGGACAGTGATGCAGCAGACCGCCCTGCAGCTGGTGGATGTCAGTCACACCACCCTTGTGCAGTGGCACAATAAAAGGGTGAAGAGACAGGACACTGCAGTGATGTTGCAGGGGCTCACCCTGCCCAGTCGCTTGTCTGCAGCAGCCAACCCTCTTCCTGCTGCAAACGTGCAGCCTTTATTTGCAGCCCCCCAGCCTGGCCCCTCTTACCAGTACCAGTTCCCCAGCAGCACTGTGGGCCAGGCAAAGATGAAAAAAATGAAAACCTCACCAGCATCTGAGCCATCGGCCAAAGCGAGGCCTCCTCACCAGCGGCAGCTTTTTGCTGCACCACCTCCTCCCCCTAGCCCTCAACTGGTGATGCTGCCTCATCCAGCCTCACAGATGCTGCCTGTGTTCCTGGCTGCTCCACAGGTCTTGGGTGTCAACTTGCCATTTGCTGGGGTTGCTGCCCCTGCTCTTGCTCCTGCTCCTGCTTACCGTCCGCCGCAAACGAAACGTATTGCATAATACATGCAATAAATGTGGACAGTTTAGGACAATTGAAACTGGGCACAGCCAATACAAAGGCATTGTGTACTGCCCCTCTGTAGAGACTGTTCCCAAAGAGCAGTGGTTGGAGGATATTAAAAGAAAAAAACAATAACTGTCCTCCCTTGATCCTCCTTTTTAAAGGGACAGAGGTAATTTTGTACATAGTTGTAATTATTTTGTGTATAACAGTTTTTGTAATATAAAAGTTTGGTTGTTACAAAGTGGTCACATCACCCTGTTTTGTTTTTTTGGTGGTTGTTGTTGATGTTGATGTTGTTGTCGTCGTTGTTGTTGTTGTTTGTTTTTTAATAAAATCCACACATGTTTGGAAACAGTGTAATGATGTGAGAATTTTATTTTATAATAATTATAAATAGTAATAATTTAGCATGGTTTATATTTATTCAAATAAAATAAATATATAATAATATAATAAATAATAATAGAAATATAATGAGAAATTATAAATATATAGCAAACAACATATATACATATATATGTATATATATACATGCATATTATTTAATTTATTATTTAATATTTCATAATTAATGGGCTACATAAGTGATTGATCAGTTGTAATGATCAAAATCAGCTTGATTAGCTTGCATGAAAGATAAGTCTTCCATGTGAACATACATATCAAGCTTGTAAGGTATTTAGTGGGTTTAGTTACATTTAAAAAATTAAATACATGCAATGATATGCAAAAACATGACAGCTACAATACAAATATGCACACAATCACACAGGTGTACATAAAGACTTAGAAAAGAATAGAAAAGGAAATGAGAAATTTACCCCATTTTCAATTCTTTCGCTCTATTCTTCGTCTAAAAGTTCCTAATATTTACAACTATTGTCTAAAACCGAAAGAAAATAGAATGGAAGGTTTTGGCCAGCGCAGGAATCGAACCCGCGATCGCTAGATTGTCGCCATTTTTTTCTCGCTTTTTCTTTTTTTCTCCCGCTTTCTCTCCCCCCCCCCTTCTTCCCCCTCCTTTCCAATTTCTCCCCCTCGTAGACAGACTATCCTTCCCCAGCTTTGGCGCAACTGGTTAGCGCGTTCGGCTGTTAACCGAAAGGATGGTGGTTCGAGCCCACCCAGGGACGTTCTGCTTCTTGCTTATCACCCACTCAGGTCCCGAATTTCAAAATGCTGTGTCATTGAGCCCTTGTTCAGGAAAACGCTGTTCGATCGTAATCAATACGTCTTCCTGTGTGTTGGAGCCACAAGCAACTGTCTAGCTCCTTGTCCACAATGCACGAATGAACCACAAGCCTTTTCTGTGCTCAATATGACACCAAAACACTAAATGTGTGTAAGTCGTACAATACCACTACTGTGCATGGGCACATTTTCATTGTACTATCAAAGTTTTGAAAAGTGTCAGATCGGAAGTTATTGATGTCTTTCTGGTTCCACATGCCAGTTGAAAACTACTGACCTGTCAGATCTGACGTCAAGTAATAAATCCCAAGTTAACACAATGTTTCAGTCTGCCTGCAAGTATGGGTCTTTTGACAGTTCTCTTTGGATCTGGACTCGATTACTACACTGAAGCCTGAACCAAATTTGATCCTAGATTTCTCTCAAATGAAGGAGTGGGCAAAACACATACACAATAATAATCGTCATGTTTCAACCATTCATTTGGGTCAGGAGCACAGGTGCCACGGAGACAATAAAGGGTGCAGTTTATCACTTTCTCGGGGTACTCCACCTTACATATCCCCAGCAGCGATCCACATTTGTGGTAAGTAGCACTTTCAAAACTGTTAGGGTTCAAAGCTGATCCAAAGTGGCCACTCTGTGAGTCAGTAGGCTAATGTGAGCCAAGTTGCAAGGTTGTCCTTAGCTGTGTGGTGAAAGATGTTTGGACTTTAGTGCAACTGGCCATTGAATATGGTCACACAGCGCCTTTTAATTTAACTAAAGATGCTTCCTGCTCAACATAGGTGTGTTACAGCTTACAAAACTATTACCGGATCCAGGACACACAGGCACGAGGCGATGGTGGGCGATCCAGGTGGACCACATGCCCGCAGGCTACAGTGTCGTCGGACAGTCTCTGTGGCGCTACCTGGGTCAGGAGAGTCTCCTTTTCTCCTCCAATCCACAGTCTCTCTCTGTCCAATTGGTAATGGACATTGCCAAATCAGCTGCCTCCCTGTCCAATATGCTATTGGACCTTAGACCAATCAACGTAAGGCATGGGCGGAGCCAACCGCTCGGCGCTTCTGTCGGACGAGCCACTTCGGATTTTTCCGTAATCTCAACGGTCGGAAAAAAAACAGGGTGAGTATCTGTAATTTTTAAATTTATTTTAATGACCTGGTTAGTTTATCCGTGTGTCCTCTGTCAGAAAAAGATGTTCTGTCCTTTATTTTATGTTGTCTAAATATGTGAACTTTCGTTAGCTTAGCGAACCGAGAACACCGGTATGCTCGTTACTTTAGCTTTGTGTTTCTTTTCTGCAAGAAAATCACTTTGTTTAAAATAAGTCGAGTTAATTTCATGAGAGCGCGGGAGCTTTGCAAGATACTGTATATGGAGTTAATAATAAAAGGGTTGACTCTTTGAAGGTCCTGACAAAATCTCCATTCCTCTGGCTCACCCGCATCCCTGACCTTTTTTACAGGAAACATAGGAGAACGGCAAGGAGAGGAAGCACAGGGTTTGACTATTCCTGCCTGTCGAAGAGCAGAAAACACAGGCATGATACCACGCACAGCTTCAGGTTTCAAAGGATATTGCTTCTGATGAGGGCGATAATCAGAACGTGGAGTGATAACAACAGGAGGACAGTTCTTAATCAGCCCTACATCATAGTTAGAGGTAGCCCACAGAGATTTAGGAACAGCCTTCAGGGCCGGAATGTTTTCCAGTTCAGATTCTGACAAACACGTGTGGTTAAGATCTTCCTCAGGAAACATGTTGGCTGAAATCAGTTGGACTGATCTCTGACAGCTGACCTCAAGCTGGACATCAATTCTGTAAGCTTTCACTGTGGGAGAATACAAGACTGCAGGTTCAAGAGTGAAGGAATTCCAGTCTTCGGCCTTCTCACACACACTCAACCACATGCTGACGTCATCAGTCCCACAGCCATCACCCTGCAGACACACAAACTCAGAGTTGCACACATTCTCACCAGCCGGCTCACAATCATGCATTACCCCTGTGTCCCCCAGCTCACAGCTCCTCCGTCTGTCTGTGTAGCTGGAGAGAGAAACATGTGGGATGGAATGCGGAAGCAGGAAGCATTCCTTCTGTTCTTCTGTCAGCCTGAGCACAGCTGCAGCCACGTGCTCATTCCACAGTACAGATGACACCTTTAAAGTTTCTGGAGAATCATTAAACCATTGTGTTTCAAATCTGTCATCGGGCTCCCGTGAGATGTTAGCAATGCACACACAGTTCTGAGCAGGGCTCGAGACCAAGAGGGAGGGATTTACCTCAGTCAGCTGCTGCAGAAAAATTTCACTCGGGAACTCCCAACAATAGCACACAGGATTTCCCAGGGGGTGTGTCCATGCAGTGATGACGGAGTCAGGGTTGGCCATAACTTTCACTCCATCAGGAGAAGATGTGAGACAAATGTTTAACCGACACATCAAATCTCTACCCAAAAGGTTGACCGGACAGACTTCAGACAGCAGAAAGGAATGTTTAAATTTACACCCCGAGAGCAAATTACACCCAAGGGGTGCGGTCAACCATTCTTTCACGGTGGTCCCAGATGCAGAGATTGAATGCACAAAATTACCAGACATCTTAAGCGGCACAGAAAACTCCGAAGCCCTCAAAACTGACCTAGTTGCACCAGAGTCTACCATGAATTCAACGGTCTTACCCGACACCTCGACTTGTAGGGTTGGAAAAATCTTGTAGGCCTCAGCCGTTAAATGCGTATTTTCGCTGCTATACGTCCCAGTCTTCGTCGGTATGCATCTGCTTTCGAGCACAGAGATGGCGTGGTTAATTTTGGAGATTTTGTCAAAGTCAGAGGAAACAGCAAGCGTTTCTTCATTGCAACAGAGCGAGGGAAACTGCAGGTTTTTATCAGTGTTGTGACCTTCAACGTGTGTGTGTGTGGGAGCAGGGTGTGTGTGCTGTGTTATCTGTGGATTGTTTACATTGGGTGTCTGTGTGTCAGCAGCAGAGCAGGAAGGAAAAGAGAGAGAGCTTTCAGTTACTGGGTCAAAACTTTGTGTGTGTGTGCGAGTTACATCACCCAGAGATGAGGGGCGTCTCCTAGACCCATCCTGGTCCGCCCCCCGACCCAGTCAGTCTGAAATGGCCAGCTGCCGGCCCCCGTTTTGCTGGCGACGCGGACACTCAGCCTTCCAGTGTCCCAGCTGTCCGCAGATATGACATGCATCGTGATGGCGGCCCCGTCCTCGAAAACCACGCCCACGTCCACGTGGAAAGTCACGCCGTCTGGCCCCCTGGTTTTGTTTTGGACCAGACAGCGCTGAATACATTGTCATTGCGGCCAAATGTAGTTCCTTGTCCTCTTTAGTCTTTCTCTTTGACAGCTTTTCCTCAACCAGGCGTTGAGCATGCCTGGCATATTTGCGAACGTCATCAATACGGGGGCTGACATCCCACCCAACCAACTGTCGCTTCAGTTCATCCGCGACTTCAGGGTGGAGGCCCTTAATGACAGCATCAGCGCACATATTTTCCCAAGGGGTGGGGGAATGGGCTTCCCAGCCTGGTGAGGGTGCAGTCTGTCCTCCAAACGTTGAGACTGTGACACAGACTCGGTGGATGAAATCATCTGAAGTCTCCCCTGCCTGTTGTTTGCAGGTGAAAACTTTGGTCATGTTCATTGAGGCCGGGAAATTGGTACGTACCTCCTCTGCCAGTTTGTCTACCGCAGTTTTGTAGAGGAGATTATCAGCATGGCCCCAGTCAGGATTCCCCAGCCTCAAATCAGCGGCGGGGAGTTTGGCCTGGATCTTAGACAGTTCAGTCACCTTAAGCCGTCTGGCCATCATCCGGCGGATCTCTGCACCTGTGGGGCGGAACTCCCGGCAGAAAAGAGGAAATTCATCAGCAAACTTTGGCCCCGAGGTGACAGGGTCCGGCAATTGGGCCCCCACCTCCCCGACCTCGGTCTCCGTCCATGTTCGGAAGACCAGAATTGGCCCCGTGGGACCCGCCACTTTGACCATGGGGCATAAGTGAGTGGTGGAATCAGATTTCAGGCCAGCTTTTCTCAGGGTCACCGGGGAGGTTCTGCCGCTTTTGTGAGGGGCTTTGGACTTTTTCTTTTCCTCTGTGGTCTGTGGACCGGGCTGTGGTTCGGCCTTGGGCGGTATCAGTTCAGGGGCAGCAGCTCCCTCCAGGGATGGATCGTCGTCGTGGTCCACGGGAGGAGGTGGTGGGACTGGGGGTAGGCAGTCCAAGTCTGGGTCCGGAGAGGCTCCCAGCATCGTCAGGTCTGGGCACGGGAATGAGGTGTTCTGGCCCCTCGGGCCCGATGGTGGACATGCAGGTAGAGAGGGATACAATGAGTTAGTTTTCAGCTGAGAAAAATTAGACACAGCAACAGAGGTTGTCGTCCGCTTATCATGGCTGTTGTCAGGTCGGTGCAGGTCAGTCTGTGGAGGGTCAGTAAGTTTTGGAAGAACTCTGGTGTTCTGTTTTCTCTGTCGACGCTCACATTCTGCGAGCCAGTTTGTTAAACCCGCCTGATGTTTTTCTAAGCGGTCCCAATCTGAGACCTTCACCCGTTTCTGTGATTTTAATTTGTCCCTCATCTTATCTAATCCTTCTTTAGTTATTTTTAGTGCCGCCGGGCTCAAAGAGCCTTCGGCTGGAAAAATACCCTTCTGAATCCACTCCGCACACACCTCCACACACATTTTCCCATACTTACGTTCCATGAACTCAAAGAGTTCACCGCGGGGCGTCGCCGGTGTTTTGGAGCCTACATTACCCATGTTTACACTTAAGCACGGGGAGGAATATTCCCACACCTTAGACTACAGACGTTTCTGTAGAATACGGAAGAACGGCTAATCCGTCCGCCTTATCTCACTGCTTTCCAGCGAGAGACCCACTCACACCCTTGTGAAGGGATTTTAACCTGCCCCAGATCTCCTAATGAGACTTCCAGGCCCGCTTCTATTAAGCGGAGCTCCCAAAACCCCCCGGCTGCCCGGTTTCCTACTTTTCTAAAAAGGGAGAGATGTTTGTGTGCGTGAGAGCAAATTAAAATCCTAGAGTAATTTCTCACTCACCAGACTTCCTTGACAGGATGGAAGATGTTCGAGGTCCTGGCGGGCCAGTAAGGAGATCCACGAGGAGTCCCCCAGAAACAGAGGCTGAGACGTACTCAGGTTGATCAGACACCCGTCGTAAAACCCGAAACTGACCACGCAGGAGCACTTCTGACACCAGATTGTAGAGGCAAAAAGTTACTCTGTCAAGGATGAGGAGTCTGTTCTGAAGTGAAAAATGATTACAAGTTTATTGAACACAGGATTAAAATATAAAAGAATAGAATTGCAATCCGAGACACTGTTCAGAGGTCTGACAGCACAGAGATCTGAAGAGAATCTGATAAGAACCATACATGCAGCATCTTTTAAGCAGAATGATCAGTCACAACACATCATAAAATACAAACAAGGAGATTGTCTGTTCCTCACACAGGATTAGACACTTCAGCAAACCTAATGAGCTGTTTTTCAGTTTCTTGAGCACGTAAACAACCCCAGTGATATTAAGGCAGGATGCCCGGCTGGGTCATCCTGAGGCGCCTGGCTGGTATCAGATAAGTCACACAGGTCAGAGCGAACTGTTCTAAAGAATACATCCACTTACGATAGCAACAGGCTACTCAGTATTAAACTTAATTACCAAGAACCTAAACAACATGTTTACCCTGAGAGTGATCAGTAGACACAATATAATAAAGGGAATAATATGAAATTTCCCCAACAAAGACATGAATAGACAGTGGAGATTCTAACCAAGACCCACCAGAGCAGCGATGGTCTCGTTTAAGTTTATTTAAGTTCAATTGCAAGGACGATGATTATTGTAACATATATGTGGCAATACATGTTGTTTTATGTTGTATTTGATTATGGTAATCTTTGATGACTCAAAGTTAGCTTACAATACTAGCATGTGTTAAGTGACTTCTAGCATTATGCATTAGTCTGCATAGCCTATAATATTCATATGCTTATTAATGTGTGTTTCAGTTTGACCTTTTCTTCAATAAGTCCCCTGCAAGTACAACACACGGCCTGTTCATTGGAGGGACTCGTAGAAGGAACAAGTTAAGCTTTCTGTTTTGTATAGACGAGAACAGTAAAGGCCAAATCCTGCACTGCTCCATAACCTTCAATGTTGTCAGGGCCAACTGAATCCTAAAATCAAAAGAAGAAAAATAAGAACCACTGATGAGAGCAATGCATAAAAAGCAATGCAAACTGTTGTAACATTTGTTTATTAGGTAAATGACTTCTTAAATCACATGAAGAGGAATGTGCAGGCGGATCGGTTTCTGCTGATGCTTTATAAAAAAGAAGTATTTAAAGTAAAACATATCTTGACACGTTTGTAGCAATTATGAGAAAAATGAGAAAACAGTTCTGTAGAACTCACCAGACTCTTCAGCAGCAGAAATTGTTGGTGTGGAATGGGGGAGCAGGGGGGTCCCAGTAGGTAAAGGAGTTGCAGACACTGAAGGTGATGAATGACTGAGTCAGAGGTAACGGTAAGAAAATGGTCATGGGGGAAATGGGAGGCACAGAGGAAGTAGTCTGAGGAGCTGGGGCTGCTGAGGAACCAAGAGCAGCTGCAGATGCTTGCAAGTGTTTGCTCTGCCTGTAATATGGGCACTGTCAAGTCCTGAAATTCTTCAGGTTCTGTGAAGCCTTCATCTACCTCAACTCCAGCGGTCTCAGACTCTTCAATTGCAGTTTGGTAGTCTTGCAGCACTTTTCCTGTTTGTTGGTGAAGGTACTTCACACCAGAAGCTCACTGTCAAAATTACGATAAAAAAAACAACAGAAAAAAAGAAAAAAAATACCAACCAAATAAACAAACAAATAAAAAAAACACAAAAATGATTAAACATACAGATAAAAGTACAAGCTGAAAAAATAATAACCCAAGACACATTTAAAGACTCTGGCTCCATCTGTTTAAAAAAGGACTAAATGAGCATTTCAGTAAAACAGTCGCTTAGTTTTAGTAGATGAGCAAATAATTTCATATTAGAGATAAATATTTGCATACACATACTGTGACTTACAATTAAAGTATAATTCCTACTACAGTAAACTTCTTAGGAGGCAGCTTGTTAAAAGAGAAAGAGCTAATCTCAAATATACTGTGTGCAGAATTATTAGGCAAATGAGTATTTTGACCACATCATCCTCTTTATGCATGTTGTTCTACTCCAACCGGTACAGGCTTGAAAGCCTACTACCAATTAAGCATATCAGGTGATGTGCATCTCTGTAATGAGAAGGGGTGTGGTCTAATGACATCAACACCCTATATCAGGTGTGCATAATTATTAGGCAACTTCCATTCCTTTGGCAAAATGGGTCAGAAGAGAGATTTGACGGACTCTGAAAAGTCAAAAATAGTGAGATGTCTTGCAGAGGGATGCAGCACTCTTAAAACTGCCAAGCTTTTGAGGCGTGATCATCGAACAATCAAGCGTTTCATTCAAAATAGTCAACAGGGTCGCAAGAAGCGTGTTGAAAAAACAAGGCGCAAAATAACTGCCCATGAACTGAGGAAAATCAAGCGTGAAGCTGCCAAGATGCCATTGGCCACCAGTTTTGCCATATTTCAGAGCTGCAACATCACTGGAGTGCCAAGAAGCACAAGGTGTGCAATACTCAGGGACATGGCCAAGGTAAGGAAGGCTGAAAAACGACCACCACTGAACAAGACACACAAGATAAAACGTCAAGACTGGGCCAAGAAATATCATAAGACTGATTTCTCTAAGGTTTTATGGACTGATGAAATGAGAGTGAGTCTTGATGGGCCAGATGGATGGGCCCGTGGCTGGATCAGTACAGGGCAGAGAGCTCCACTCCGACTCAGACGCCAGCAAGGTGGAGGTGGGATACTGGTATGGGCTGGTATCATCAAAGATGAGCTTGTGGGACCTTTTCGGGTTGAGGATGGAGTCAAGCTCAACTCCCAGTCCTACTGCCAGTTTCTGGAAGACACCTTCTTCAAGCAGTGGTACAGGAAGAAGTCAGCATCGTTCAAGAAAACATGATTTTCTTGCAGGACAATGCTCCATCACACGCATCCAAGTACTCCACTGCGTGGCTGGCCAGAAAAGGTCTAAAAGAAGAAAAAATAATGACAAGGCCTCCTTGTTCACCTGATCTTAACCCCATAGAGAACCTGTGGTCCCTCATCAAATGTGAGATCTACAGGGAGGGAAAACAGTACACCTCTCTGAACAGGGTCTGGGAGGCTGTGGTTGCTGCTGCACGCAATGTTGATCATGAACAGATCAAGACACTGACAGAATCTATGGATGGCAGGCTTTTGAGTGTCCTCGCAAAGAAAGGTGGTTATATTGGTCACTGATTTGTTTTTGTTTTGTTTTTGAATGCCAGAAATGTATATTTGTAAATTTTTAGTTGTTATATTGGTTTCCCTGGTGAAAATAAATAAGTGAAATGGGTATATATTTGGTTTTTGTTAAGTTGCCTAATAATTATGCACAGTAATAGTCACCTGCACACACAGATATCCTCCTAAGATACTAAAACTAAAAAAGCCCCACTCCAACTTCCAAAAATATTCAGCTTCGATATTTATGAGTCTTTTGTGTTCATTGCGAACATAGTTGTTGTTCAATGATAAAATGAATCCTCAAAATACAACTTGCCTAATAATTCTGCACACCCTGTATATATCTACATATATTTGCCCTGTCAGGGAAAATGTCAGGGAATGAATGAATGAATCAATCAATCAATCAATCAATCAATCAATCAATGATATACACCCATCTAAAAAATAAGGGTAATATATGAGTTTAATACAGTTCTTAAAGTGACAGAGCTAATGTAAGCGCACTAAGTTACAGTAGTGACAGTGACAGGGTCCATCCAAAAAATGTACACATCTCCGTTTGTAACATTACATTCATTGATGAACTAAGCTAACAAAATTTCCTGCAAGAAAATTCATTTTAGCACTTGGTCATGACTTAATCCACGGTCGACGGCAAGTTGAAGTGCAAAAACAACCCCAGAATGGGGTTTAGGCCAGGTAGTAGCATAGTTATTACTAGCATGGAAAAAATTAAATACCTATCACCAGACAATCACCCTAACAACTGATATAAGGAGTGTCTCGATAAGCACAAATCAGTAAGTTCATCATACTTACTCCCTAAAAGTCAAAAAAAAAAAAAAAAAATTGAGAGATGCTGTGGCAGAAATTTCTCTGGTATTTTTCCTTCAAGTCCACTATCCAAGAATGAGTGAAGTCCTCTAATTGGTCAGTTCTTGGTTGTGGTTGGGCAGGACTTCAGAACCTTCCTCAAGAGGCAATTGGTGGATTGTCTTAATTCTTGGTTACAACCCAAGAGCTGACTGGCCATCACTACCAAGGATTACCAAGAATTACCTCAACCTATAGCCAGCTCAGACTGACAACAAGGCCTGAAAAGCATTCTCATTGACATATGACATCTCATTCGAGGCTGAACTGGCTGAACCCACTTTCACTTATTCCAAAGTGGGAGCAAAAGTCTAATCATAACATGACATGCTGAGCAAAAGGCTTCTTCCACACAAGCCTGTGTGTCAAACTGAATGTCAAAGCTCTACTCACAAATGTATCAGGCAGCAATTCCACACCAGATAACTTTCACTGGACCCCAGACACTGCATACGCCCTCTAGTACCATTGGTTACACCATTTAAACTAAAAGGCCCAAATGAAATAAAAGACCAAACTGGGAACTAGACAACCCCAAGAACAGAAGACTGGGACACACAGCGGACAGGACCACAACCGAAAACACAAGCATGAACAGAAGGATCCCCCATCTGAAACCCCTCACCCCACACAACCTGAAAGGTAAACCACTAACTCACGCTAACTCCTCCCCCTCCCTATCTCTCCCCTACTTCCATTCCTCCCTCCATCAACCTTCTGACTTCTCCCCCCATGTTCTTCCCCTCCTCTATCTGATCTGGACACCCTACTTCAATTACCTCATCTTTTTCCTCTAAACCTAACCATCTCGCCCTCCCTTCAATTTTCCACCTCCTCTTATCCCCCTACCCAGTATTTTACCCCAAACTTCCCAATCCCAATCTCTACCTCTTTGTCCACAATGCATAAGTGAAAACAAAAGCCCATTAGGCTTTCATTTTGTGATGAAAATGACACTAAAACAATACGACTTCTGTGCATAGGCACGTTTTTATTGCCCTTACAAAATCATTATCGGATCAAGGACACACAGGCATCATGGGATGCACTACTACACCATGGAGCAGTGTCTGTGGTGCAATTGGTTAGTGTGTTTGGCTGTTAATCAAAAGGAGGGTGGTTTGAGCCCACCCAGGGACGTTCTGCTTTATGCTTATCACCGACTCAGCTCCAGAATTGCAGAATGCCATGTCATTGACCCCTTGTTCAGGAAAGCCTTGTTCAATCGTAGTCAATATGTCCTCCTGTGTGTTGGAGCCACAAGCGGCTGTGTGGTTAAAGATGCTTGGACTTTAGTGCAACTGGCCATTGAATATGGTCACACAGCTCCTTTTAATTTAAATAAAGATGCTTCCTGCTCGACATAGGTGTGTTGCAGCTTACTAAACCATTACCGGATCCAGGACACACAGGCATGAGGCGAAGGTGGGCGATCCAGGTGGACCACATGCCCGCAGGCTACCGTGTTGTCATACAGTCTCTGTGGCGCAATTGTTGAGCGCGTTCGGCTGTTAACCAAAAGGATGGTGGTTCGAGCCCACCCAGGGACGTTCTGCTTCTTGCTTATCACCCACTCAAGTCCCGAATTTCAAAATGCCGTGTCATTGAGCCCTTGTTCAGGAAAACGCTGTTCGGTCGTAATCAATACGTCTTCCTGTGTGTTGGAGCCACAAGCAACTGTCTAGTTCCATGTCCACAATGCACGAGTGAACCACAAGCCTTTTCTGTGCTCAATATGACACCAAAACACTAAAGGTTTATAAGTCATACAATAACACTACTGCGCATGGGCACATTTTCGTTGTACTATCACAATTTTGAATGCGATGGTGGGCGATCCAGCTGGACCACACGCCCGCAGGCTACCATGTTGTCGTACAGTCTCTGTGGCGCTACTTGGGTCAGGACAGTCTCCTTTCCTCCTCCAATCCGCAGTCTCTCTCCGTCCAATTGGTCGTCCAATCAGCTGACTCCCTGTCCACTGTGCTATTGGACCTCGGATTTTTTTCGTCATCGGTCGGAAAAAGATCGGATATCGAGGTACCTTTCTTATTTATAATCAGGGTGAGTACCTGTAATTTTTTTTAATTTATTTTAATGACCTGGTTAGTTTATCTCTGTGTCCTCTGTCAGAAACAGATGTTCTCTCCTTTATTTTATGTTGTCTAAATATGTGAACTTTCATTAGCTTAGCGATCCGAGAACACCATTATGCTCGTTACTTTAGCTTTGTGTTTCTTTTCTGCAAGAAAATCACTTTGTTTAAAATAATAAGTCATGTTAATTTCATTTGAACGCGGGAGCTTTGCAAGATACTGTGTATGGAGTTAATAAAAAAAAATGCGTTCGTTGTGTGAAAACCCTGCAGCTAGCTGATGAGTCGAACAGGAGCAACAGGTAAGTAAAAAAATGTAAAGAACAGTGACATAAACCTGCTTACAATTAAAGAACAGTCTAAAAAATTAAAACGTATTTTAATTATAAAATTTGACTTGGACTTTTTGCGCCTTAAAAAAGTTAAAGAATCCATTCCAAATTTACAGTAAGTGAATGATCTAATTGGTTTCACTGTACTCCTGTTACACTTTGATGAGCACACAGTGTTTAAAGTCAAGCCTATCTTTAGATGACAACCAAGACCAAAAGCCACAAGGCCATGGGAGACGAGGAGTGGATGTCAAGGCTGAGGGCCTTTGCCAGCACTGGAGTTTGGCCCCGAGGAGCCGGCAACAGGCCAGCGCCAAGGAAACAGAAGTGGCATGACCTTTACCAAAAGGTACAATGAATGGCCTTTACTGTTTTTGTGCATTAGTATGTAGATCAGTTGAAGAAAATGTGCACTGTGATGATGCATAGGATGTACATTTCACAAAGAACTGCAGTCACTGCACAGCAGGCTTAATAACATTGCTTTTGTTTTTAGATTGAGAAATGCCCCATGCAGGCCAAAGGTCAGTCTGGCTTGTTTGGTCAGGCCAGGACCTGCAGTTGTGGGTTGCACACCAAGGTGATCAGTTTTAACAATATTATATTCTTTCAAATCTTACATCACATGTCTGTTGCTGTGCTTTTGACACCCCATGCCCCACTTTTGCAGCCTGCCACCCAGTCATCTCCTCCCTCCACATCATCTGCAGCTTCAGCCTCTGCTCCTGAGGCCCGGACATATTTGCGTCCCCCTCTAAGTCTGTCCATGGTGAGTATTGCCTTAGCTATACATGCTGTATATAATTCCCACACTGCTTGCTTTAACATCAGTTTTCATTTGTGTCGTCTTACAGTTCACAAAATCCCACTATGGTGGCTCATTGTCATCTGCAGTGCAGCCAAATTTGGTGAAAAGAAGGACCCCCAGTCCTTCACCTGTGAGCACCCCCAGTCCTTCACCTGTGAGGACCTCCAGCCCTTCACTGTCTTCTCTGAGGACCCCCAGCGCTTCTGTGTCATCTGTGAGGACACCCAGCCCTTCACTGTCTTCTCTGAGGACCCCCAGCGCTTCTGTGTCGTCTGTGAGGGCCCCCAGCCCTTCACTGTCTTCTCTGAGGGCCCCCAGCCCTTCTGTGTCATCTGTGAGGACACCCAGCCCTGCACCATCCCAGGGGAAGTTCCCAGTTTGGGAACAAAACCCTGTACAAGCTGACGCATCTGTAAGTCAGGAATCAAAGCTCAGTTGTCCAACTCTGTTTGTATGACATCTATTACAAGGTTATTCTGCATATAATAATAGGACTTTTGTTGGTTGTCATCTTGCACTCAGGGCGAACCGGGAGGACGTGCGTCATCCCATGCGGGATCCTCAGCTTCATTCTGGCTGCCGGGTGAGCTGAGCAAAACCATTCCTCTGCAGGACCAGAGGTGGATTGCCAACACCCTCTTTCACTCTGGGAAACTGCGGCCAGATTTGAAGCTGTGGTATGAGCCCCCTGTCCCAGCGCTCATTTACCATCAAACACCGACCCCAGAGCCTTTCTTCACCCATCGCCTGATGGTGTGGATGCCCTACCACCTGTGGAAGGTGAAGATCGCCTGCCCTACATGTGGAAAGCAGTTGACAGGCGCTGGGGTCCACAAAAGGGCACGGAAGGTCCTGGACATCGACCGGTACTACCTGCTGGTGACAGAGACACTCAGGTGCACTGTGTGTGTACAGAACCATTTGTCCACCAGTCAGACTGTCCGGGACCAGCTGGACCTCCCTCACCAGCAAATGTTCAGATTAATCCTGACCCGCAAGTGAGTGAAGCCGATTTGAATAAAGAATTTTTTCAGTTATTCATACAACTTAAAAACTGTCCCATCATAAACATGTTACTAATCATTCACAATGCTTCAACACAGGTACGCCTGTGACATCCGTGTCATCAGGCTGCTTCGGGACAGGACCCTGGGCAACAGTCCAGCGCGGCTGGTGAAGCAGCTAAGGGAGAACCATGGGGAGGAGTGGCTCGACAGGCTGGTACACTATCTGGGGGAGTGTGCTGAGTTTGTGGATAAGCCAAGCCTCTTCCCGGTTGTCTGCCGGGAGCCCCCGGAGCCGATGGACATCCCCACCAGTCGCTGGCTGTTGGTCGTTTATGGACGGGACATCCTCTCAAGGTTGGACCACATAAAGGCCAGAATCACCTCCACGTTTGGGTCCATCCTTAAGCTGGACTCCACCAAAAAGGTAATAAATGATCTATAAGTGTGGGGAGCTGTGTGCAGTTTGCACCCCAAGTTGCCACTGGTTGCTATTTCAGTAACAAAGACAGATTATGCTATGTGATAGAATGTGTGAATATGTATAGTTTTGATTATCATTGAGTGTGTAACAGGACTACTTTGTATGTCTGCTACATATGCTACATTTGTATGTCTGCTTATAATTAAAATTGTTCTAAGTTTTATTTGTCGGATCTCAGGAAGAATAGCTGCAGTTTTGCTGCAGCTATTGGGGGATCCAATTAAAACAATAAACAATCAACAATGCTTAAATAAGTTGTAACAGTTTCTGTGCTACTGCCAGATATTTTGTGTAAAAACATTTTGTGTAAAGAGTTTTTCTATCTCGATTGTTGTCACATCACAGATCACAAAGAAGCTGGCTGGCACCGGCAGGGGCACAGCTCTCTGGCTAACCTCCGTCAGCAACGAGGTTGGCCAGATCCTGAACAGTGTCTTGACTGTGCAAGAGGGGTCGGGACTAAACAGGATGGCGTCCGGCCTGATGGAGCGGTACCGCCAGGCATCTGTGTCACCCCCAGTTCTTATGTATGTGGACTGTGGATGCTGTGTGGAAGAGGGGGCCAGCAAGCTGCAAGTGAGGTTTGGGGAGTGGCCAGACCTCCACATTCGTCTGGATATCTGGCACTTTATGAGGAGGCTGGCTGTGGGCTGCACCACCGATGCCCATCCCCTCTACCCTACCTTCATGGGCTGCCTCTCTGCCTGCATCTTTGAGTGGGATGCTGGGGATCTTGCTCTTTTGAGGCAGGCGAAGAGAGAACAGCTCAGACTGGAGGGTGTGCCTGGCATCACTGATCTCCTGGTGGACAGGAGAATCAGTAAAAAAGAGCTCAGCCAACACTGCAGACGGAGGACACGGGGTGAGGAAGCCACCATCAGCCTGATTGACCGGCTGCTGCAGGAACTGGGAGGGGCGAAAGGAAGGGACCTGATGGGTGTGCCTCTGCTGGACATGGTGCGGATGGAGCACATCTGGAGAGTGCAGAAACGCCATGTCAGGTGCATCCAGGACATCCCAGGTGTGCAGCTGTACACTGAAACAGGCACCACCACCACCAAGGGAGGTATCGTGCTCAGGAAGTACCGCTGTGCCAGAGGGTCCACTTCCCTAGAGTCTTTCCATTGCCATCTGAACAGGTTCATTCCAGGTTAGTGGATTTTATGTGTGTCACTGTACTGAAAGAAACTATAATTCAGAATGGAACAACTGACACAAACATGCCTTGGCATGAATATGTTTTCCCAGGAACAAGTGCAAATGCACTTAATTTCCAGCTGTACCTCTTGGAAGGCCTGAACAGGTGGAACCAGGACCGGGGACGTGCAGCAGTAACCAACAGGTCCTCTTCTCTCCTGACATACGCTGGGCATGTAGCTCAGTGCGCAAACACCCTCAGCTCAAAGGTGTTGAGTAGAGCGTATCTGCCAGCCTTTAGGCCACCGGCTAAATACACTGGTATGATTATTTTATATCAAGTTGTCTGTAACTAAAGCTAATCACACGCTCACAACACCGAACAAGTTGTCTTTATTTGTTAATGATGTGAGAACTAATAACATGCTGTGTGTCTGTCGGATATTTTTCACAGGAGAGCTCATCGGGGTTGATTACATGCTGAGCCAGACTGGACAGCCCCTCAACGTGTCCCCCGACTCAGAGGAGACAGACAACATGCTTGAGGAGGTGGGCGAGGGGGAGCAAGAAGAAGACGAGGGTTTTGAGGAAGACCAAGACCTGGAGTTCATCACCGAATCTCTCCTCGACAACCTGAAATTTTCAACCACCTGCCAGCCTGCTGCCCCCTCCACTCCTGCTTCTCTCTTTAACGCTCCCACTTTGGACCCTGCCTCCACCTCCTCCTCCTCCTCAGTGGCTGCTCCCACTTTGGACCCTGCCTCCACCTCCTCCTCCTCAGTGGCTGCTCCCACTTTGGACCCTGCCTCCACCTCCTCCTCCTCCTCATTGACTGGTACCTCCCAGGCTGCTGCCCCACTGGGTCCGCTGGATGTCTCCTCATCTTCCAGTGATCCTGGGGTAAATAAAGCCCACAAATGTTTCATTAAATGAATCCACTCTGCCTGCTCACAGTCAGACCTCATTGTTTTTGTTTGGTTTTTCAGGCTGTTGATGAGTCCAGTGTTCCAGGGATGGACAGGGTCGACAGCCTGGCAGAGTATCTGGTTGAACTGAGGAACCAGCCCTCTCTTGCCCTCAACAACCAGCAGGTTAGTAGCATTTATTATTTTGCTTGTATGAAACATGAAATTAATGGAAAAATACTTTCCTGTGCCATGCAGCATTTTAATTATCATCTGATCTGTCGCTCTGTTTAGGTGAGCAACATTGTTGCTCTGTGGCAAAACCTGCTGGAGTTTGACAAGCAGAGGGTGGTGTTTGCTGCCAGACACCAGAGCAGGCTGGATACGGGGAGGTTCAGGTCACCCAAGAAGAAGCAGGAGTTCACGCCGGGAGTAGACAGCCTCAAAAGGCACGCCCTCACCACCACTGCCCCTCTTGCCCAGTGGCCAGATTGCTGCCGCCTGATTGAGTCCATCTTTGTCCGGCTCTGTGACATCCACCGTAGTCCCAAGAAGAGGGGGACAATCACAGTGTCCAGATGGGACCTCATCTTGGAGGACTACAGACAGATCAGGCGGCGCATTCTGGGTAACGGGACAGTGATGCAGCAGACCGCCCTGCAGCTGGTGGATGTCAGTCACACAACCCTTGTGCAGTGGCACAATAAAAGGGTGAAGAGACAGGACACTGCAGTGATGTTGCAGGGGCTCACCCTGCCCAGTCGCTTGTCTGCAGCAGCCAACCCTCTTCCTGCTGCAAACGTGCAGCCTTTATTTGCAGCCCCCCAGCCTGGCCCCTCTTACCAGTACCAGTTCCCCAGCAGCACTGTGGGCCAGGCAAAGATGAAAAAAATGAAAACCTCACCAGCATCTGAGCCATCGGCCAAAGCGAGGCCTCCTCACCAGCGGCAGCTTTTTGCTGCACCACCTCCTCCCCCTAGCCCTCAACTGGTGATGCTGCCTCATCCAGCCTCACAGATGCTGCCTGTGTTCCTGGCTGCTCCACAGGTCTTGGGTGTCAACTTGCCATTTGCTGGGGTTGCTGCCCCTGCTCTTGCTCCTGCTCCTGCTACCGTCCGCCGCAAACGAAACGTATTGCATAATACATGCAATAAATGTGGACAGTTTAGGACAATTGAAACTGGGCACAGCCAATACAAAGGCATTGTGTACTGCCCCTCTGTAGAGACTGTTCCCAAAGAGCAGTGGTTGGAGGATATTAAAAGAAAAAAACAATAACTGTCCTCCCTTGATCCTCCTTTTTAAAGGGACAGAGGTAATTTTGTACATAGTTGTAATTATTTTGTGTATAACAGTTTTTGTAATATAAAAGTTTGGTTGTTACAAAGTGGTCACATCACCCTGTTTTGTTTTTTTGGTGGTTGTTGTTGATGTTGATGTTGTTGTCGTCGTTGTTGTTGTTGTTTGTTTTTTAATAAAATCCACACATGTTTGGAAACAGTGTAATGATGTGAGAATTTTATTTTATAATAATTATAAATAGTAATAATTTAGCATGGTTTATATTTATTCAAATAAAATAAATATATAATAATATAATAAATAATAATAGAAATATAATGAGAAATTATAAATATATAGCAAACAACATATATACATATATATGTATATATATACATGCATATTATTTAATTTATTATTTAATATTTCATAATTAATGGGCTACATAAGTGATTGATCAGTTGTAATGATCAAAATCAGCTTGATTAGCTTGCATGAAAGATAAGTCTTCCATGTGAACATACATATCAAGCTTGTAAGGTATTTAGTGGGTTTAGTTACATTTAAAAAATTAAATACATGCAATGATATGCAAAAACATGACAGCTACAATAAAAATATGCACACAATCACACAGGTGTACATAAAGACTTAGAAAAGAATAGAAAAGGAAATGAGAAATTTACCCCATTTTCAATTCTTTCGCTCTATTCTTCGTCTAAAAGTTCCTAATATTTACAACTATTGTCTAAAACCGAAAGAAAATAGAATGGAAGGTTTTGGCCAGCGCAGGAATCGAACCCGCGATCGCTAGATTGTCGCCATTTTTTTCTCGCTTTTTCTTTTTTTCTCCGGCTTTCTCTCCCCCCCCCTTCTTCCCCCTCCTTTCCAATTTCTCCCCCTCGTAGACAGACTATCCTTCCCCAGCTTTGGCGCAACTGGTTAGCGCGTTCGGCTGTTAACCGAAAGGATGGTGGTTCGAGCCCACCCAGGGACGTTCTGCTTCTTGCTTATCACCCACTCAGGTCCCGAATTTCAAAATGCTGTGTCATTGAGCCCTTGTTCAGGAAAACGCTGTTCGATCGTAATCAATACGTCTTCCTGTGTGTTGGAGCCACAAGCAACTGTCTAGCTCCTTGTCCACAATGCACGAATGAACCACAAGCCTTTTCTGTGCTCAATATGACACCAAAACACTAAATGTGTGTAAGTCGTACAATACCACTACTGTGCATGGGCACATTTTCATTGTACTATCAAAGTTTTGAAAAGTGTCAGATCGGAAGTTATTGATGTCTTTCTGGTTCCACATGCCAGTTGAAAACTACTGACCTGTCAGATCTGACGTCAAGTAATAAATCCCAAGTTAACACAATGTTTCAGTCTGCCTGCAAGTATGGGTCTTTTGACAGTTCTCTTTGGATCTGGACTCGATTACTACACTGAAGCCTGAACCAAATTTGATCCTAGATTTCTCTCAAATGAAGGAGTGGGCAAAACACATACACAATAATAATCGTCATGTTTCAACCATTCATTTGGGTCAGGAGCACAGGTGCCACGGAGACAATAAAGGGTGCAGTTTATCACTTTCTCGGGGTACTCCACCTTACATATCCCCAGCAGCGATCCACATTTGTGGTAAGTAGCACTTTCAAAACTGTTAGGGTTCAAAGCTGATCCAAAGTGGCCACTCTGTGAGTCAGTAGGCTAATGTGAGCCAAGTTGCAAGGTTGTCCTTAGCTGTGTGGTGAAAGATGTTTGGACTTTAGTGCAACTGGCCATTGAATATGGTCACACAGCGCCTTTTAATTTAACTAAAGATGCTTCCTGCTCAACATAGGTGTGTTACAGCTTACAAAACTATTACCGGATCCAGGACACACAGGCACGAGGCGATGGTGGGCGATCCAGGTGGACCACATGCCCGCAGGCTACAGTGTCGTCGGACAGTCTCTGTGGCGCTACTTGGGTCAGGAGAGTCTCCTTTTCTCCTCCAATCCGCAGTCTCTCTCTGTCCAATTGGTAATGGACATTGCCAAATCAGCTGCCTCCCTGTCCAATATGCTATTGGACCTTAGACCAATCAACGTAAGGCATGGGCGGAGCCAACCGCTCGGCGCTTCTGTCGGACGAGCCACTTCGGATTTTTCCGTAATCTCAACGGTCGGAAAAAAACAGGGTGAGTATCTGTAATTTTTAAATTTATTTTAATGACCTGGTTAGTTTATCCGTGTGTCCTCTGTCAGAAAAAGATGTTCTGTCCTTTATTTTATGTTGTCTAAATATGTGAACTTTCGTTAGCTTAGCGAACCGAGAACACCGGTATGCTCGTTACTTTAGCTTTGTGTTTCTTTTCTGCAAGAAAATCACTTTGTTTAAAATAAGTCGAGTTAATTTCATGAGAGCGCGGGAGCTTTGCAAGATACTGTATATGGAGTTAATAATAAAAGAAAATAAAAAAAAGAAAAAGCGTATCGTTGTGTGAAAACCCTGCAGCTAGCTGATGAGTCGAACAGGAGCAACAGGTAACTAAAAAAATGTAAAGAACAGTGAGATAAACCTGCTTACAATTAAAGAACAGTCTAAAAAAAATTAAAACGTATTTTAATTATAAAATTTGACTTGGACTTTTTGCGCCTTAATAAAGTTAAGGAATCCATTCCAAATTTACAGTAAGTGAATGATCTAATTAGTTTCACTGTACTCCTGTTACACTTTGATGAACACACAGTGTTTAAAGTCAAGCCTATCTTTAGATGACAACCAAGACCAAAAGCCACAAGGCCATGGGAGATGGGGAGTGGATGTCAAGGCTGAGGGCCTTTGCCAGCACTGGAGTTTGGCCCCCAGGAGCCGGCAACAGGCCAGCGCCAAGGCAACGGAAGTGGCATGACCTCTACCAAAAGGTACAGTGACTGGCCTTTACTGTTTTTGCTTGCCTTTACTGTTTTTGTGCATTAGTATGTAGATCTGTTGAAGAAAAATGTGCACTGTGATGATGCATAGGATGTACATTTCACAAAGAACTGCAATCACTACACAGCAGGCTTAATAACATTGCTTTTGTTTTTAGATTGAGAAATGCCCCATGCAGGCCAAAGGGCAGTCTGGCTTGTTTGGTCAGGACAGGACCTGCAGTTGTGGGTTCCATGCCAAGGTGATCAGTTTTAACAATATTATCTTCTTTCAAATCTTACATCACATGTCTGTTGCTGTGCTTTTGACACCCCATGCCCCACTTTTGCAGCCTGCCACCCAGTCATCTCCTCCCTCCACATCATCTGCAGCTTCAGCCTCTGCTCCTGAGGCCCGGACATATTTGCGTCCCCCTCTAAGTCTGTCCATGGTGAGTATTGCCTTAGCTATACATGCTGTATATAATTCCCACACTGCTTGCTTTAACATCAGTTTTCATTTGTGTCGTCTTACAGTTCACAAAATCCCACTATGGTGGCTCATTGTCATCTGCAGTGCAGCCAAATTTGGTGAAAAGAAGGACCCCCAGTCCTTCACCTGTGAGCACCCCCAGTCCTTCACCTGTGAGGACCTCCAGCCCTTCACTGTCTTCTCTGAGGACCCCCAGCGCTTCTGTGTCGTCTGTGAGGGCCCCCAGCCCTTCACTGTCTTCTCTGAGGGCCCCCAGCCCTTCTGTGTCATCTGTGAGGACACCCAGCCCTGCACCATCCCAGGGGAAGTTCCCAGTTTGGGAACAAAACCCTGTACAAGCTGACGCATCTGTAAGTCAGGAATCAAAGCTCAGTTGTCCAACTCTGTTTGTATGACATCTATTACAAGGTTATTCTGCATATAATAATAGGACTTTTGTTGGTTGTCATCTTGCACTCAGGGCGAACCGGGAGGACGTGCGTCATCCCATGCGGGATCCTCAGCTTCATTCTGGCTGCCGGGTGAGCTGAGCAAAACCATTCCTCTGCAGGACCAGAGGTGGATTGCCAACACCCTCTTTCACTCTGGGAAACTGCGGCCAGATTTGAAGCTGTGGTATGAGCCCCCTGTCCCAGCGCTCATTTACCATCAAACACCGACCCCAGAGCCTTTCTTCACCCATCGCCTGATGGTGTGGATGCCCTACCACCTGTGGAAGGTGAAGATCGCCTGCCCTACATGTGGAAAGCAGTTGACAGGCGCTGGGGTCCACAAAAGGGCACGGAAGGTCCTGGACATCGACCGGTACTACCTGCTGGTGACAGAGACACTCAGGTGCACTGTGTGTGTACAGAACCATTTGTCCACCAGTCAGACTGTCCGGGACCAGCTGGACCTCCCTCACCAGCAAATGTTCAGATTAATCCTGACCCGCAAGTGAGTGAAGCCGATTTGAATAAAGAATTTTTTCAGTTATTCATACAACTTAAAAACTGTCCCATCATAAACATGTTACTAATCATTCACAATGCTTCAACACAGGTACGCCTGTGACATCCGTGTCATCAGGCTGCTTCGGGACAGGACCCTGGGCAACAGTCCAGCGCGGCTGGTGAAGCAGCTAAGGGAGAACCATGGGGAGGAGTGGCTCGACAGGCTGGTACACTATCTGGGGGAGTGTGCTGAGTTTGTGGATAAGCCAAGCCTCTTCCCGGTTGTCTGCCGGGAGCCCCCGGAGCCGATGGACATCCCCACCAGTCGCTGGCTGTTGGTCGTTTATGGACGGGACATCCTCTCAAGGTTGGACCACATAAAGGCCAGAATCACCTCCACGTTTGGGTCCATCCTTAAGCTGGACTCCACCAAAAAGGTAATAAATGATCTATAAGTGTGGGGAGCTGTGTGCAGTTTGCACCCCAAGTTGCCACTGGTTGCTATTTCAGTAACAAAGACAGATTATGCTATGTGATAGAATGTGTGAATATGTATAGTTTTGATTATCATTGAGTGTGTAACAGGACTACTTTGTATGTCTGCTACATATGCTACATTTGTATGTCTGCTTATAATTAAAATTGTTCTAAGTTTTATTTGTCGGATCTCAGGAAGAATAGCTGCAGTTTTGCTGCAGCTATTGGGGGATCCAATTAAAACAATAAACAATCAACAATGCTTAAATAAGTTGTAACAGTTTCTGTGCTACTGCCAGATATTTTGTGTAAAAACATTTTGTGTAAAGAGTTTTTCTATCTCGATTGTTGTCACATCACAGATCACAAAGAAGCTGGCTGGCACCGGCAGGGGCACAGCTCTCTGGCTAACCTCCGTCAGCAACGAGGTTGGCCAGATCCTGAACAGTGTCTTGACTGTGCAAGAGGGGTCGGGACTAAACAGGATGGCGTCCGGCCTGATGGAGCGGTACCGCCAGGCATCTGTGTCACCCCCAGTTCTTATGTATGTGGACTGTGGATGCTGTGTGGAAGAGGGGGCCAGCAAGCTGCAAGTGAGGTTTGGGGAGTGGCCAGACCTCCACATTCGTCTGGATATCTGGCACTTTATGAGGAGGCTGGCTGTGGGCTGCACCACCGATGCCCATCCCCTCTACCCTACCTTCATGGGCTGCCTCTCCGCCTGCATCTTTGAGTGGGATGCTGGGGATCTTGCTCTTTTGAGGCAGGCGAAGAGAGAACAGCTCAGACTGGAGGGTGTGCCTGGCATCACTGATCTCCTGGTGGACAGGAGAATCAGTAAAAAAGAGCTCAGCCAACACTGCAGACGGAGGACACGGGGTGAGGAAGCCACCATCAGCCTGATTGACCGGCTGCTGCAGGAACTGGGAGGGGCGAAAGGAAGGGACCTGATGGGTGTGCCTCTGCTGGACATGGTGCGGATGGAGCACATCTGGAGAGTGCAGAAACGCCATGTCAGGTGCATCCAGGACATCCCAGGTGTGCAGCTGTACACTGAAACAGGCACCACCACCACCAAGGGAGGTATCGTGCTCAGGAAGTACCGCTGTGCCAGAGGGTCCACTTCCCTAGAGTCTTTCCATTGCCATCTGAACAGGTTCATTCCAGGTTAGTGGATTTTATGTGTGTCACTGTACTGAAAGAAACTATAATTCAGAATGGAACAACTGACACAAACATGCCTTGGCATGAATATGTTTTCCCAGGAACAAGTGCAAATGCACTTAATTTCCAGCTGTACCTCTTGGAAGGCCTGAACAGGTGGAACCAGGACCGGGGAAGTGCAGCAGTAACCAACAGGTCCTCTTCTCTCCTGACATACGCTGGGCATGTAGCTCAGTGCGCAAACACCCTCAGCTCAAAGGTGTTGAGTAGAGCGTATCTGCCAGCCTTTAGGCCACCGGCTAAATACACTGGTATGATTATTTTATATCAAGTTGTCTGTAACTAAAGCTAATCACACGCTCACAACACCGAACAAGTTGTCTTTATTTGTTAATGATGTGAGAACTAATAACATGCTGTGTGTCTGTCGGATATTTTTCACAGGAGAGCTCATCGGGGTTGATTACATGCTGAGCCAGACTGGACAGCCCCTCAACGTGTCCCCCGACTCAGAGGAGACAGACAACATGCTTGAGGAGGTGGGCGAGGGGGAGCAAGAAGAAGACGAGGGTTTTGAGGAAGACCAAGACCTGGAGTTCATCACCGAATCTCTCCTCGACAACCTGAAATTTTCAACCACCTGCCAGCCTGCTGCCCCCTCCACTCCTGCTTCTCTCTTTAACGCTCCCACTTTGGACCCTGCCTCCACCTCCTCCTCCTCCTCAGTGGCTGCTCCCACTTTGGACCCTGCCTCCACCTCCTCCTCCTCAGTGGCTGCTCCCACTTTGGACCCTGCCTCCACCTCCTCCTCCTCAGTGGCTGCTCCCACTTTGGACCCTGCCTCCACCTCCTCCTCCTCCTCATTGACTGGTACCTCCCAGGCTGCTGCCCCACTGCCCCCGCTGGATGTCTCCTCATCTTCCAGTGATCCTGGGGTAAATAAAGCCCACAAATGTTTCATTAAATGAATCCACTCTGCCTGCTCACAGTCAGACCTCATTGTTTTTGTTTGGTTTTTCAGGCTGTTGATGAGTCCAGTGTTCCAGGGATGGACAGGGTCGACAGCCTGGCAGAGTATCTGGTTGAACTGAGGAACCAGCCCTCTCTTGCCCTCAACAACCAGCAGGTTAGTAGCATTTATTATTTTGCTTGTATGAAACATGAAATTAATGGAAAAATACTTTCCTGTGCCATGCAGCATTTTAATTATCATCTGATCTGTCGCTCTGTTTAGGTGAGCAACATTGTTGCTCTGTGGCAAAACCTGCTGGAGTTTGACAAGCAGAGGGTGGTGTTTGCTGCCAGACACCAGAGCAGGCTGGATACGGGGAGGTTCAGGTCACCCAAGAAGAAGCAGGAGTTCACGCCGGGAGTAGACAGCCTCAAAAGGCACGCCCTCACCACCACTGCCCCTCTTGCCCAGTGGCCAGATTGCTGCCGCCTGATTGAGTCCATCTTTGTCCGGCTCTGTGACATCCACCGTAGTCCCAAGAAGAGGGGGACAATCACAGTGTCCAGATGGGACCTCATCTTGGAGGACTACAGACAGATCAGGCGGCGCATTCTGGGTAACGGGACAGTGATGCAGCAGACCGCCCTGCAGCTGGTGGATGTCAGTCACACCACCCTTGTGCAGTGGCACAATAAAAGGGTGAAGAGACAGGACACTGCAGTGATGTTGCAGGGGCTCACCCTGCCCAGTCGCTTGTCTGCAGCAGCCAACCCTCTTCCTGCTGCAAACGTGCAGCCTTTATTTGCAGCCCCCCAGCCTGGCCCCTCTTACCAGTACCAGTTCCCCAGCAGCACTGTGGGCCAGGCAAAGATGAAAAAAATGAAAACCTCACCAGCATCTGAGCCATCGGCCAAAGCGAGGCCTCCTCACCAGCGGCAGCTTTTTGCTGCACCACCTCCTCCCCCTAGCCCTCAACTGGTGATGCTGCCTCATCCAGCCTCACAGATGCTGCCTGTGTTCCTGGCTGCTCCACAGGTCTTGGGTGTCAACTTGCCATTTGCTGGGGTTGCTGCCCCTGCTCTTGCTCCTGCTCCTGCTACCGTCCGCCGCAAACGAAACGTATTGCATAATACATGCAATAAATGTGGACAGTTTAGGACAATTGAAACTGGGCACAGCCAATACAAAGGCATTGTGTACTGCCCCTCTGTAGAGACTGTTCCCAAAGAGCAGTGGTTGGAGGATATTAAAAGAAAAAAACAATAACTGTCCTCCCTTGATCCTCCTTTTTAAAGGGACAGAGGTAATTTTGTACATAGTTGTAATTATTTTGTGTATAACAGTTTTTGTAATATAAAAGTTTGGTTGTTACAAAGTGGTCACATCACCCTGTTTTGTTTTTTTGGTGGTTGTTGTTGATGTTGATGTTGTTGTCGTCGTTGTTGTTGTTGTTTGTTTTTTAATAAATCCACACATGTTTGGAAACAGTGTAATGATGTGAGAATTTTATTTTATAATAATTATAAATAGTAATAATTTAGCATGGTTTATATTTATTCAAATAAAATAAATATATAATAATATAATAAATAATAATAGAAATATAATGAGAAATTATAAATATATAGCAAACAACATATATACATATATATATATATATACATACATATTATTTAATTTATTATTTAATATTTCATAATTAATGGGCTACATAAGTGATTGATCAGTTGTAATGATCAAAATCAGCTTGATTAGCTTGCATGAAAGATAAGTCTTCCATGTGAACATACATATCAAGCTTGTAAGGTATTTAGTGGGTTTAGTTACATTTAAAAAATTAAATACATGCAATGATATGCAAAAACATGACAGCTACAATAAAAATATGCACACAATCACACAGGTGTACATAAAGACTTAGAAAAGAATAGAAAAGGAAATGAGAAATTTACCCCATTTTCAATTCTTTCGCTCTATTCTTCGTCTAAAAGTTCCTAATATTTACAACTATTGTCTAAAACCGAAAGAAAATAGAATGGAAGGTTTTGGCCAGCGCAGGAATCGAACCCGCGATCGCTAGATTGTCGCCATTTTTTTCTCGCTTTTTCTTTTTTTCTCCCGCTTTCTCTCCCCCCCCCTTCTTCCCCCTCCTTTCCAATTTCTCCCCCTCGTAGACAGACTATCCTTCCCCAGCTTTGGCGCAACTGGTTAGCGCGTTCGGCTGTTAACCGAAAGGATGGTGGTTCGAGCCCACCCAGGGACGTTCTGCTTCTTGCTTATCACCCACTCAAGGCCCGAATTTCAAAATGCCGTGTCATTGAGCCCTTGTTCAGGAAAACGCTGTTCGATCGTAATCAATACGTCTTCCTGTGTGTTGGAGCCACAAGCAACTGTCTAGCTCCTTGTCCACAATGCACGAATGAACCACAAGCCTTTCCTGTGCTCAATATGACACCAAAACACTAAATGTGTGTAAGTCGTACAATACCACTACTGTGCATGGGCACATTTTCATTGTACTATCAAAGTTTTGAAAAGTGTCAGATCGGAAGTTATTGATGTCTTTCTGGTTCCACATGCCAGTTGAAAACTACTGACCTGTCAGATTTGACGTCAAGTAATAAATCCCAAGTTAACACAATGTTTCAGTCTGCCTGCAAGTATGGGTCTTTTGACAGTTCTCTTTGGATCTGGACTCGATTACTACACTGAAGCCTGAACCAAATTTGATCCTAGATTTCTCTCAAATGAAGGAGTGGGCAAAACACATACACAATAATAATCGTCATGTTTCAACCATTCATTTGGGTCAGGAGCACAGGTGCCACGGAGACAATAAAGGGTGCAGTTTATCACTTTCTCGGGGTACTCCACCTTACATATCCCCAGCAGCGATCCACATTTGTGGTAAGTAGCACTTTCAAAACTGTTAGGGTTCAAAGCTGATCCAAAGTGGCCACTCTGTGAGTCAGTAGGCTAATGTGAGCCAAGTTGCAAGGTTGTCCTTAGCTGTGTGGTGAAAGATGTTTGGACTTTAGTGCAACTGGCCATTGAATATGGTCACACAGCGCCTTTTAATTTAACTAAAGATGCTTCCTGCTCAACATAGGTGTGTTACAGCTTACAAAACTATTACCGGATCCAGGACACACAGGCACGAGGCGATGGTGGGCGATCCAGGTGGACCACATGCCCGCAGGCTACAGTGTCGTCGGACAGTCTCTGTGGCGCAACTGGTTAGCGCGTTCGGCTGTTAACCGAAAGGATGGTGGTTCGAGCCCACCCAGGGACGTTCTGCTTCTTGCTTATCACCCACTCAGGTCCCGAATTTCAAAATGCCGTGTCATTGAGCCCTTGTTCAGGAAAACGCTGTTCGATCGTAATCAATACGTCTTCCTGTGTGTTGGAGCCACAAGCAACTGTCTAGCTCCTTGTCCACAATGCACGAATGAACCACAAGCCTTTCCTGTGCTCAATATGACACCAAAACACTAAATGTGTGTAAGTCGTACAATACCACTACTGTGCATGGGCACATTTTCATTGTACTATCAAAGTTTTGAAAAGTGTCAGATCGGAAGTTATTGATGTCTTTCTGGTTCCACATGCCAGTTGAAAACTACTGACCTGTCAGATTTGACGTCAAGTAATAAATCCCAAGTTAACACAATGTTTCAGTCTGCCTGCAAGTATGGGTCTTTTGACAGTTCTCTTTGGATCTGGACTCGATTACTACACGGAAGCCTGAACCAAATTTGATCCTAGATTTCTCTCAAATGAAGGAGTGGGCAAAACACATACACAATAATAATCGTCATGTTTCAACCATTCATTTGGGTCAGGAGCACAGGTGCCACGGAGACAATAAAGGGTGCAGTTTATCACTTTCTCGGGGTACTCCACCTTACATATCCCCAGCAGCGATCCACATTTGTGGTAAGTAGCACTTTCAAAACTGTTAGGGTTCAAAGCTGATCCAAAGTGGCCACTCTGTGAGTCAGTAGGCTAATGTGAGCCAAGTTGCAAGGTTGTCCTTAGCTGTGTGGTGAAAGATGTTTGGACTTTAGTGCAACTGGCCATTGAATATGGTCACACAGCGCCTTTTAATTTAACTAAAGATGCTTCCTGCTCAACATAGGTGTGTTACAGCTTACAAAACTATTACCGGATCCAGGACACACAGGCACGAGGCGATGGTGGGCGATCCAGGTGGACCACATGCCCGCAGGCTACAGTGTCGTCGGACAGTCTCTGTGGCGCAACTGGTTAGCGCGTTCGGCTGTTAACCGAAAGGATGGTGGTTCGAGCCCACCCAGGGACGTTCTGCTTCTTGCTTATCACCCACTCAGGTCCCGAATTTCAAAATGCCGTGTCATTGAGCCCTTGTTCAGGAAAACGCTGTTCGATCGTAATCAATACGTCTTCCTGTGTGTTGGAGCCACAAGCAACTGTCTAGCTCCTTGTCCACAATGCACGAACGAACCACAAGCCTTTCCTGTGCTCAATATGACACCAAAACACTAAATGTGTGTAAGTCGTACAATACCACTACTGTGCATGGGCACATTTTCATTGTACTATCAAAGTTTTGAAAAGTGTCAGATCAGAAGTTATTGATGTCTTTCTGGTTCCACATGCCAGTTGAAAACTACTGACCTGTCAGATTTGACGTCAAGTAATAAATCCCAAGTTAACACAATGTTTCAGTCTGCCTGCAAGTATGGGTCTTTTGACAGTTCTCTTTGGATCTGGACTCGATTACTACACTGAAGCCTGAACCAAATTTGATCCTAGATTTCTCTCAAATGAAGGAGTGGGCAAAACACATACACAATAATAATCGTCATGTTTCAACCATTCATTTGGGTCAGGAGCACAGGTGCCACGGAGACAATAAAGGGTGCAGTTTATCACTTTCTCGGGGTACTCCACCTTACATATCCCCAGCAGCGATCCACATTTGTGGTAAGTAGCACTTTCAAAACTGTTAGGGTTCAAAGCTGATCCAAAGTGGCCACTCTGTGAGTCAGTAGGCTAATGTGAGCCAAGTTGCAAGGTTGTCCTTAGCTGTGTGGTGAAAGATGTTTGGACTTTAGTGCAACTGGCCATTGAATATGGTCACACAGCGCCTTTTAATTTAACTAAAGATGCTTCCTGCTCAACATAGGTGTGTTACAGCTTACAAAACTATTACCGGATCCAGGACACACAGGCACGAGGCGATGGTGGGCGATCCAGGTGGACCACATGCCCGCAGGCTACAGTGTCGTCGGACAGTCTCTGTGGCGCAACTGGTTAGCGCGTTCGGCTGTTAACCGAAAGGATGGTGGTTCGAGCCCACCCAGGGACGTTCTGCTTCTTGCTTATCACCCACTCAGGTCCCGAATTTCAAAATGCCGTGTCATTGAGCCCTTGTTCAGGAAAACGCTGTTCGATCGTAATCAATACGTCTTCCTGTGTGTTGGAGCCACAAGCAACTGTCTAGCTCCTTGTCCACAATGCACGAATGAACCACAAGCCTTTCCTGTGCTCAATATGACACCAAAACACTAAATGTGTGTAAGTCGTACAATACCACTACTGTGCATGGGCACATTTTCATTGTACTATCAAAGTTTTGAAAAGTGTCAGATCGGAAGTTATTGATGTCTTTCTGGTTCCACATGCCAGTTGAAAACTACTGACCTGTCAGATTTGACGTCAAGTAATAAATCCCAAGTTAACACAATGTTTCAGTCTGCCTGCAAGTATGGGTCTTTTGACAGTTCTCTTTGGATCTGGACTCGATTACTACACTGAAGCCTGAACCAAATTTGATCCTAGATTTCTCTCAAATGAAGGAGTGGGCAAAACACATACACAATAATAATCGTCATGTTTCAACCATTCATTTGGGTCAGGAGCACAGGTGCCACGGAGACAATAAAGGGTGCAGTTTATCACTTTCTCGGGGTACTCCACCTTACATATCCCCAGCAGCGATCCACATTTGTGGTAAGTAGCACTTTCAAAACTGTTAGGGTTCAAAGCTGATCCAAAGTGGCCACTCTGTGAGTCAGTAGGCTAATGTGAGCCAAGTTGCAAGGTTGTCCTTAGCTGTGTGGTGAAAGATGTTTGGACTTTAGTGCAACTGGCCATTGAATATGGTCACACAGCGCCTTTTAATTTAACTAAAGATGCTTCCTGCTCAACATAGGTGTGTTACAGCTTACAAAACTATTACCGGATCCAGGACACACAGGCACGAGGCGATGGTGGGCGATCCAGGTGGACCACATGCCCGCAGGCTACAGTGTCGTCGGACAGTCTCTGTGGCGCAACTGGTTAGCGCGTTCGGCTGTTAACCGAAAGGATGGTGGTTCGAGCCCACCCAGGGACGTTCTGCTTCTTGCTTATCACCCACTCAAGTCCCGAATTTCAAAATGCCGTGTCATTGAGCCCTTGTTCAGGAAAACGCTGTTCGATTGTAATCAATACGTCTTCCTGTGTGTTGGAGCCACAAGCAACTGTCTAGTTCCATGTCCACAATGCACGAATGAACCACAAGCCTTTTCTGTGCTCAATATGACACCAAAACACTAAATGTGTGTAAGTCGTACAATACCACTACTGTGCATGGGCACATTTTCATTGTACTATCAAAGTTTTGAAAAGTGTCAGATCGGAAGTTATTGATGTCTTTCTGGTTCCACATGCCAGTTGAAAACTACTGACCTGTCAGATTTGACGTCAAGTAATAAATCCCAAGTTAACACAATGTTTCAGTCTGCCTGCAAGTATGGGTCTTTTGACAGTTCTCTTTGGATCTGGACTCAATTACTACACTGAAGCCTGAACCAAATTTGATCCTAGATTTCTCTCAAATGAAGGAGTGGGCAAAACACATACACAATAATAATCGTCATGTTTCAACCATTCATTTGGGTCAGGAGCACAGGTGCCACGGAGACAATAAAGGGTGCAGTTTATCACTTTCTCGGGGTACTCCACCTTACATATCCCCAGCAGCGATCCACATTTGTGGTAAGTAGCACTTTCAAAACTGTTAGGGTTCAAAGCTGATCCAAAGTGGCCACTCTGTGAGTCAGTAGGCTAATGTGAGCCAAGTTGCAAGGTTGTCCTTAGCTGTGTGGTGAAAGATGTTTGGACTTTAGTGCAACTGGCCATTGAATGTGGTCACACAGCGCCTTTTAATTTAACTAAAGATGCTTCCTGCTCAACATAGGTGTGTTACAGCTTACAAAACTATTACCGGATCCAGGACACACAGGCACGAGGCGATGGTGGGCGATCCAGGTGGACCACATGCCCGCAGGCTACAGTGTCGTCGGACAGTCCTCTGTGGCGCTACTTGGGTCAGGAGAGTCTCCTTTTCTCCTCCAATCCGCAGTCTCTCTCTGTCCAATTGGTAATGGACATTGCCAAATCAGCTGCCTCCCTGTCCAATATGCTATTGGACCTTAGACCAATCAACGTAAGGCATGGGCGGAGCCAACCGCTCGGCGCTTCTGTCGGACGAGCCACTTCGGATTTTTCCGTAATCTCAACGGTCGGAAAAAAACAGGGTGAGTATCTGTAATTTTTAAATTTATTTTAATGACCTGGTTAGTTTATCCGTGTGTCCTCTGTCAGAAAAAGATGTTCTGTCCTTTATTTTATGTTGTCTAAATATGTGAACTTTCGTTAGCTTAGCGAACCGAGAACACCGGTATGCTCGTTACTTTAGCTTTGTGTTTCTTTTCTGCAAGAAAATCACTTTGTTTAAAATAAGTCGAGTTAATTTCATGAGAGCGCGGGAGCTTTGCAAGATACTGTATATGGAGTTAATAATAAAAGAAAATAAAAAAAAGAAAAAGCGTATCGTTGTGTGAAAACCCTGCAGCTAGCTGATGAGTCGAACAGGAGCAACAGGTAACTAAAAAAATGTAAAGAACAGTGAGATAAACCTGCTTACAATTAAAGAACAGTCTAAAAAAAATTAAAACGTATTTTAATTATAAAATTTGACTTGGACTTTTTGCGCCTTAATAAAGTTAAGGAATCCATTCCAAATTTACAGTAAGTGAAATGATCTAATTAGTTTCACTGTACTCCTGTTACACTTTGATGAACACACAGTGTTTAAAGTCAAGCCTATCTTTAGATGACAACCAAGACCAAAAGCCACAAGGCCATGGGAGATGGGGAGTGGATGTCAAGGCTGAGGGCCTTTGCCAGCACTGGAGTTTGGCCCCCAGGAGCCGGCAACAGGCCAGCGCCAAGGCAACGGAAGTGGCATGACCTCTACCAAAAGGTACAGTGACTGGCCTTTACTGTTTTTTGCTTGCCTTTACTGTTTTTGTGCATTAGTATGTAGATCTGTTGAAGAAAATGTGCACTGTGATGATGCATAGGATGTACATTTCACAAAAAACTGCAATCACTACACAGCAGGCTTAATAACATTGCTTTTGTTTTTAGATTGAGAAATGCCCCATGCAGGCCAAAGGGCAGTCTGGCTTGTTTGGTCAGGCCAGGACCTGCAGTTGTGGGTTCCATGCCAAGGTGATCAGTTTTAACAATATTATCTTCTTTCAAATCTTACATCACATGTCTGTTGCTGTGCTTTTGACACCCCATGCCCCACTTTTGCAGCCTGCCACCCAGTCATCTCCTCCCTCCACATCATCTGCAGCTTCAGCCTCTGCTCCTGAGGCCCGGACATATTTGCGTCCCCCTCTAAGTCTGTCCATGGTGAGTATTGCCTTAGCTATACATGCTGTATATAATTCCCACACTGCTTGCTTTAACATCAGTTTTCATTTGTGTCGTCTTACAGTTCACAAAATCCCACTATGGTGGCTCATTGTCATCTGCAGTGCAGCCAAATTTGGTGAAAAGAAGGACCCCCAGTCCTTCACCTGTGAGCACCCCAGTCCTTCACCTGTGAGGACCTCCAGCCCTTCACTGTCTTCTCTGAGGACCCCCAGCGCTTCTGTGTCGTCTGTGAGGGCCCCCAGCCCTTCACTGTCTCTCTGAGGGCCCCCAGCCCTTCTGTGTCATCTGTGAGGACACCCAGCCCTGCACCATCCAGGGGAAGTTCCCAGTTTGGGAACAAAACCCTGTACAAGCTGACGCAATCTGTAAGTCAGGAATCAAAGCTCAGTTGTCCAACTCTGTTTGTATGACATCTATTACAAGGTTATTCTGCATATAATAATAGGACTTTTGTTGGTTGTCATCTTGCACTCAGGGCGAACCGGGAGGACGTGCGTCATCCCATGCGGGATCCTCAGCTTCATTCTGGCTGCCGGGTGAGCTGAGCAAAACCATTCCTCTGCAGGACCAGAGGTGGATTGCCAACACCCTCTTTCACTCTGGGAAACTGCGGCCAGATTTGAAGCTGTGGTATGAGCCCCCTGTCCCAGCGCTCATTTACCATCAAACACCGACCCCAGAGCCTTTCTTCACCCATCGCCTGATGGTGTGGATGCCCTACCACCTGTGGAAGGTGAAGATCGCCTGCCCTACATGTGGAAAGCAGTTGACAGGCGCTGGGGTCCACAAAAGGGCACGGAAGGTCCTGGACATCGACCGGTACTACCTGCTGGTGACAGAGACACTCAGGTGCACTGTGTGTGTACAGAACCATTTGTCCACCAGTCAGACTGTCCGGGACCAGCTGGACCTCCCTCACCAGCAAATGTTCAGATTAATCCTGACCCGCAAGTGAGTGAAGCCGATTTGAATAAAGAATTTTTTCAGTTATTCATACAACTTAAAAAACTGTCCCATCATAAACATGTTACTAATCATTCACAATGCTTCAACACAGGTACGCCTGTGACATCCGTGTCATCAGGCTGCTTCGGGACAGGACCCTGGGCAACAGTCCAGCGCGGCTGGTGAAGCAGCTAAGGGAGAACCATGGGGAGGAGTGGCTCGACAGGCTGGTACACTATCTGGGGGAGTGTGCTGAGTTTGTGGATAAGCCAAGCCTCTTCCCGGTTGTCTGCCGGGAGCCCCCGGAGCCGATGGACATCCCCACCAGTCGCTGGCTGTTGGTCGTTTATGGACGGGACATCCTCTCAAGGTTGGACCACATAAAGGCCAGAATCACCTCCACGTTTGGGTCCATCCTTAAGCTGGACTCCACCAAAAAGGTAATAAATGATCTATAAGTGTGGGGAGCTGTGTGCAGTTTGCACCCCAAGTTGCCACTGGTTGCTATTTCAGTAACAAAGACAGATTATGCTATGTGATAGAATGTGTGAATATGTATAGTTTTGATTATCATTGAGTGTGTAACAGGACTACTTTGTATGTCTGCTACATATGCTACATTTGTATGTCTGCTTATAATTAAAATTGTTCTAAGTTTTATTTGTCGGATCTCAGGAAGAATAGCTGCAGTTTTGCTGCAGCTATTGGGGGATCAATTAAAACAAAAAACAATCAACAATGCTTAAATAAGTTGTAACAGTTTCTGTGCTACTGCCAGATATTTTGTGTAAAAACATTTTGTGTAAAGAGTTTTTCTATCTCGATTGTTGTCACATCACAGATCACAAAGAAGCTGGCTGGCACCGGCAGGGGCACAGCTCTCTGGCTAACCTCCGTCAGCACGAGGTTGGCCAGATCCTGAACAGTGTCTTGACTGTGCAAGAGGGGTCGGGACTAAACAGGATGGCGTCCGGCCTGATGGAGCGGTACCGCCAGGCATCTGTGTCACCCCCAGTTCTTATGTATGTGGACTGTGGATGCTGTGTGGAAGAGGGGGGCCAGCAAGCTGCAAGTGAGGTTTGGGGAGTGGCCAGACCTCCACATTCGTCTGGATATCTGGCACTTTATGAGGAGGCTTGGCTGTGGGCTGCACCACCGATGCCCATCCCCTCTAACCCTACCTTCATGGGCTGCCTCTCCGCCTGCATCTTTGAGTGGGATGCTGGGGATCTTGCTCTTTTGAGGCAGGCGAAGAGAGAACAGCTCAGACTGGAGGGTGTGCCTGGCATCACTGATCTCCTGGTGGACAGGAGAATCAGTAAAAAAGAGCTCAGCCAACACTGCAGACGGAGGACACGGGGTGAGGAAGCCACCATCAGCCTGATTGACCGGCTGCTGCAGGAAACTGGGGAGGGGCGAAAGGAAGGGACCTGATGGGTGTGCCCTCTGCTGGACATGGTGCGGATGGAGCACAATCTGGAGAGTGCAGAAACGCCATGTCAGGTGCATCCAGGACATCCCAGGTGTGCAGCTGTACACTGAAACAGGCACCACCACCACCAATGGAGGTATCGTGCTCAGGAAGTACCGCTGTGCCAGAGGGTCCACTTCCCTAGAGTCTTTCCATTGCCATCTGAACAGGTTCATTCCAGGTTAGTGGATTTTATGTGTGTCACTGTACTGAAAGAAACTATAATTCAGAATGGAACAACTGACACAAACATGCCTTGGCATGAATATGTTTTCCCAGGAACAAGTGCAAATTGCACTTAATTTCCAAGCTGTACCTCTTGGAAGGCCTGAACAGGGTGGAACCAGGACCGGGGAAGTGCAGCAGTAACCAACAGGTCCTCTTCTCTCCTGACATACGCTGGGCAATGTAGCTCAGTGCGCAACACCCTCAGCTCAAAGGTGTTGAGTAGAGCGTATCTGCCAGCCTTTAGGCCACCGGCTAAATACACTGGTATGATTATTTATATCAAGTTGTCTGTAACTAAAGCTAATCACACGCTCACAACACCGAACAAGTTGTCCTTTATTTGTTAATGATGTGAGAACTAATAACATGCTGGGTGTCTGTCGGATATTTTTCACAGGAGAGCTCATCGGGGTTGATTACATGCTGAGCCAGACTGGACAGCCCCTCAAACGTGTCCCCCGACTCAGAGAGACAGACAAACATGCTTGAGGAGGTGGGCGAGGGGGAGCAAGAAGAAGACGAGGGTTTTTGAGGAAGACCAAGACCTGGAGTTCATCACCGAATCTCTCCTCGACAACCTGAATTTTCAACCACCTGCCAGCCTGCTGCCCCCCTCCACTCCTGCTTCTCTCTTTAACGCTCCCACTTTGGACCCTGCCTCCACCTCCTCCTCCTCCTCAGTGGCTGCTCCCACTTTGGCCCTGCCCTCCACCTCCTCCTCCTCAGTGGCTGCTCCCACTTTGGACCCTGCCTCCACCTCCTCCTCCTCAGTGCTGCTCCCACTTTGGACCCTGCCTCCACCTCCTCCTCCTCCTCATTGACTGGTACCTCCCAGGCTGCTGGCCCAACTGGGTCCGCTGGATGTCTCCTCATCTTCCAGTGATCCTGGGTAAATAAGCCCACAAATAGTTTCATTAAATGAATCCACTCTGCCTGCTCACAGTCAGACCTCATTGTTTTTGTTTGGTTTTTCAGGCTGTTGATGAGTCCCATTGTTCCAGGGATGGACAGGGTCGACAGCCTGGCAGGTATCTGGTTGAACTGAGGAACCAGCCCTCTCTTGCCCTCACAACCAGCAGGTTAGTAGCATTTATTATTTTGCTTGTATGAAATATGAAATTAATGGAAAAATACTTTCCTGTGCCATGCAGCATTTTAATTATCATCTGATCTGTCGCTCTGTTTAGGTGAGCAACATTGTTGCTCTGTGGCAAAACCTGCTGGAGTTTGACAAGCAGAGGGTGGTGTTTGCTGCCAGACACCAGAGCAGGCTGGATACGGGGAGGTTCAGGTCACCCAAGAAGAAGCAGGAGTTCACGCCGGGAGTAGACAGCCTCAAAAGGCACGCCCTCACCACCACTGCCCCTCTTGCCCAGTGGCCAGATTGCTGCCGCCTGATTGAGTCCATCTTTGTCCGGCTCTGTGACATCCACCGTAGTCCCAAGAAGAGGGGGACAATCACAGTGTCCAGATGGGACCTCATCTTGGAGGACTACAGACAGATCAGGCGGCGCATTCTGGGTAACGGGACAGTGATGCAGCAGACCGCCCTGCAGCTGGTGGATGTCAGTCACACCACCCTTGTGCAGTGGCACAATAAAAGGGTGAAGAGACAGGACACTGCAGTGATGTTGCAGGGGCTCACCCTGCCCAGTCGCTTGTCTGCAGCAGCCAACCCTCTTCCTGCTGCAAACGTGCAGCCTTTATTTGCAGCCCCCCAGCCTGGCCCCTCTTACCAGTACCAGTTCCCCAGCAGCACTGTGGGCCAGGCAAAGATGAAAAAAATGAAAACCTCACCAGCATCTGAGCCATCGGCCAAAGCGAGGCCTCCTCACCAGCGGCAGCTTTTTGCTGCACCACCTCCTCCCCCTAGCCCTCAACTGGTGATGCTGCCTCATCCAGCCTCACAGATGCTGCCTGTGTTCCTGGCTGCTCCACAGGTCTTGGGTGTCAACTTGCCATTTGCTGGGGTTGCTGCCCCTGCTCTTGCTCCTGCTCCTGCTACCGTCCGCCGCAAACGAAACGTATTGCATAATACATGCAATAAATGTGGACAGTTTAGGACAATTGAAACTGGGCACAGCCAATACAAAGGCATTGTGTACTGCCCCTCTGTAGAGACTGTTCCCAAAGAGCAGTGGTTGGAGGATATTAAAAGAAAAAAACAATAACTGTCCTCCCTTGATCCTCCTTTTTAAAGGGACAGAGGTAATTTTGTACATAGTTGTAATTATTTTGTGTATAACAGTTTTTGTAATATAAAAGTTTGGTTGTTACAAAGTGGTCACATCACCCTGTTTTGTTTTTTTTGGTGGTTGTTGTTGATGTTGATGTTGTTGTCGTCGTTGTTGTTGTTGTTTGTTTTTTAATAAAATCCACACATGTTTGGAAACAGTGTAATGATGTGAGAATTTTATTTTATAATAATTATAAATAGTAATAATTTAGCATGGTTTATATTTATTCAAATAAAATAAATATATAATAATATAATAAATAATAATAGAAATATAATGAGAAATTATAAATATATAGCAAACAACATATATACATATATATATATATATATACATGCATATTATTTAATTTATTATTTAATATTTCATAATTAATGGGCTACATAAGTGATTGATCAGTTGTAATGATCAAAATCAGCTTGATTAGCTTGCATGAAAGATAAGTCTTCCATGTGAACATACATATCAAGCTTGTAAGGTATTTAGTGGGTTTAGTTACATTTAAAAAATTAAATACATGCAATGATATGCAAAAACATGACAGCTACAATAAAAATATGCACACAATCACACAGGTGTACATAAAGACTTAGAAAAGAATAGAAAAGGAAATGAGAAATTTACCCCATTTTCAATTCTTTCGCTCTATTCTTCGTCTAAAAGTTCCTAATATTTACAACTATTGTCTAAAACCGAAAGAAAATAGAATGGAAGGTTTTGGCCAGCGCAGGAATCGAACCCGCGATCGCTAGATTGTCGCCATTTTTTTCTCGCTTTTTCTTTTTTTCTCCCGCTTTCTCTCCCCCCCCCTTCTTCCCCCTCCTTTCCAATTTCTCCCCCTCGTAGACAGACTATCCTTCCCCAGCTTTGGCGCAACTGGTTAGCGCGTTCGGCTGTTAACCGAAAGGATGGTGGTTCGAGCCCACCCAGGGACGTTCTGCTTCTTGCTTATCACACACTCAAGTCCCGAATTTCAAAATGCCGTGTCATTGAGCCCTTGTTCAGGAAAACGCTGTTCGATCGTAATCAATACGTCTTCCTGTGTGTTGGAGCCACAAGCAACTGTCTAGTTCCATGTCCACAATGCACGAATGAACCACAAGCCTTTTCTGTGCTCAATATGACACCAAAACACTAAATGTGTGTAAGTCGTACAATACCACTACTGTGCATGGGCACATTTTCATTGTACTATCAAAGTTTTGAAAAGTGTCAGATCGGAAGTTATTGATGTCTTTCTGGTTCCACATGCCAGTTGAAAACTACTGACCTGTCAGATTTGACGTCAAGTAATAAATCCCAAGTTAACACAATGTTTCAGTCTGCCTGCAAGTATGGGTCTTTTGACAGTTCTCTTTGGATCTGGACTCGATTACTACACTGAAGCCTGAACCAAATTTGATCCTAGATTTCTCTCCAAATGAAGGAGTGGGCAAAACACATACACAATAATAATCGTCATGTTTCAACCATTCATTTGGGTCAGGAGCACAGGTGCCACGGAGACAATAAAGGGTGCAGTTTATCACTTTCTCGGGGTACTCCACCTTACATATCCCCAGCAGCGATCCACATTTGTGGTAAGTAGCACTTTCAAAACTGTTAGGGTTCAAAGCTGATCCAAAGTGGCCACTCTGTGAGTCAGTAGGCTAATGTGAGCCAAGTTGCAAGGTTGTCCTTAGCTGTGTGGTGAAAGATGTTTGGACTTTAGTGCAACTGGCTATTGAATGTGGTCACACAGCGCCTTTTAATTTAACTAAAGATGCTTCCTGCTCAACATAGGTGTGTTACAGCTTACAAAACTGTTACCGGATCCAGGACACACAGGCACGAGGCGATGGTGGGCGATCCAGGTGGACCACATGCCCGCAGGCTACAGTGTCGTCGGACAGTCTCTGTGGCGCAACTGGTTAGCGCGTTCGGCTGTTAACCGAAAGGATGGTGGTTCGAGCCCACCCAGGGACGTTCTGCTTCTTGCTTATCACCCACTCAGGTCCCGAATTTCAAAATGCCGTGTCATTGAGCCCTTGTTCAGGAAAACGCTGTTCGATCGTAATCAATACGTCTTCCTGTGTGTTGGAGCCACAAGCAACTGTCTAGCTCCTTGTCCACAATGCACGAATGAACCACAAGCCTTTCCTGTGCTCAATATGACACCAAAACACTAAATGTGTGTAAGTCGTACAATACCACTACTGTGCATGGGCACATTTTCATTGTACTATCAAAGTTTTGAAAAGTGTCAGATCGGAAGTTATTGATGTCTTTCTGGTTCCACATGCCAGTTGAAAACTACTGACCTGTCAGATTTGACGTCAAGTAATAAATCCCAAGTTAACACAATGTTTCAGTCTGCCTGCAAGTATGGGTCTTTTGACAGTTCTCTTTGGATCTGGACTCGATTACTACACTGAAGCCTGAACCAAATTTGATCCTAGATTTCTCTCAAATGAAGGAGTGGGCAAAAACACATACACAATAATAATCGTCATGTTTCAACCATTCATTTGGGTCAGGAGCACAGGTGCCACGGAGACAATAAAGGGTGCAGTTTATCACTTTCTCGGGGTACTCCACCTTACATATCCCCAGCAGCGATCCACATTTGTGGTAAGTAGCACTTTCAAAACTGTTAGGGTTCAAAGCTGATCCAAAGTGGCCACTCTGTGAGTCAGTAGGCTAATGTGAGCCAAGTTGCAAGGTTGTCCTTAGCTGTGTGGTGAAAGATGTTTGGACTTTAGTGCAACTGGCCATTGAATATGGTCACACAGCGCCTTTTAATTTAACTAAAGATGCTTCCTGCTCAACATAGGTGTGTTACAGCTTACAAAACTATTACCGGATCCAGGACACACAGGCACGAGGCGATGGTGGGCGATCCAGGTGGACCACATGCCCGCAGGCTACAGTGTCGTCGGACAGTCTCTGTGGCGCAACTGGTTAGCGCGTTCGGCTGTTAACCGAAAGGATGGTGGTTCGAGCCCACCCAGGGACGTTCTGCTTCTTGCTTATCACCCACTCAAGTCCCGAATTTCAAAATGCCGTGTCATTGAGCCCTTGTTCAGGAAAACGCTGT